>NW_010558485.1:69840-70570 GCF_000687285.1 Phaethon lepturus
CTGCCTGTGATCATGCCAGGTAACACGCTGTGTTCAGCAAAATGCTGAGGGGCCATGGCAGGACCCACAGTGCAGTAAGGAACAAGCTCTCACTGCCAGAGGTGTGTCAGGGAATGGCAGGGCCAGTGCTTCAGAGCCACTTCACCCCAGAGGCAGATTCCCCCTCAGGTCTGCCAGTAGCCCCCAACAAAGACCTCAACATTTCCAAAATAGGCATGGGGGGTGGGGGGGTTAATCCATTGCTTTTGGGAGTCATATGTTCTTTTATGCCTCGCTGAAAAGAAGTTAGGAAATACTTGTTTAAGAAAGCTTAGCACGTGCCTTTAAGTCATTACTTCATTTACAGAAGAACGAATCATCGACTGCTGCTTGTGGTGGCTGTTCTCCTGCAGGTGACTTAAAGCTATTACTTCGTTTACAGAAGATCAAATCATCGACTGCTGCTTGTGGTGGCTGCTCTCCTGCAGACATGGGTCTGCTCAGACCTCTGGAGAACTGCTCAGGCCAGTCAAGCTTTGCTTACAGAAAATGGACTCAGGCTCATGGCCATGATTCTGTCTGTAGCCTCGGTGATTCAGTGACACTTTCACGGCATTGAAAAGGGAGACTGGAGAGCAAGAGCAGGGCCAGGAAATGGCGTCCCAGGCAGGACAGCAGCCAGGCCTCGGGCATCTGTCCCCTCAGCACAGGAAGGGCAGTGTCTGGCACAGGCGGCGCCGGACCTCTCCCG
>NW_010558485.1:70666-71066 GCF_000687285.1 Phaethon lepturus
GGCAGGCCGGGAGGAGAAGCCACCAGAGGGACAGGCCTCCCTTGCGCCGCTGACTTGTCACAGGCTATGGTGAACAAAGCCTTGTGCCCAGTGGTGGGGAAGGGTCCGTCCTGGAGAAATGAGGGTTTGGAACACGAGGTCCCTGTATTCGGGCATGTCTCCTGCCTTCCCTCACACCTACCTCCTCTGCTGGGCTGGCCTTGCTCTCATGCAGTCTGAGGGGGCCAAGTCTCTTCCAGATACTCATCTCAATACTCATCTCATGCCAGTCGAGCCTCTGTTTTTCTCTTTTAAAGTAAAAAACCTCTCCCTGAGAGCACGGGCGGGGGCTCGGCCCTGACACTGGGCTCTGGGTGACAGCTGAGCTGGGCCCCCACAGCATGGCGGCCTCCTGCAGCTG
>NW_010558485.1:71150-71363 GCF_000687285.1 Phaethon lepturus
CTCACGCCGGCCGTAGGGCGGTGAGGTCCCTTCACAACCCCCGAACACATGGCTGCCTCAGCTCCCCTCATGGGCTCTCCCCAGCAGGGTCGCCCACGGCCCACTCTGCCTCCTCACCTCGGTGGGGGATGGTGGCAGTGCTTGGGGATGAGCTCAGCCCGAGGGAGGGCATGGTCCCTCCCGGCACAACACATCCCTGGCCGTCCCGTGGCC
>NW_010558486.1:0-23312 GCF_000687285.1 Phaethon lepturus
AAAGAAAGAAAGAAAGAAAGAAAGAAAGATAAACTGGAGACAAGGCTGCCGATAAAAAGATATTGGAGGCGTTGGGCAGGATGGAGAGAGAGCTCAGGAAGTCACCTCACCCACCCATTTGCTCCAAAGCGGTTTCGATACTTACACTGCTCTCAAGAGAAGGTAATATAACGTGCTTAAAATAACTCTTCAATCATGTTAGTTCCACCAGGTTTCTAATCAGATGGTTTCAAGGTCTTGTTATTTTATTTTATTTTTTTACTAGAAAGAGGTTTTTCTAATTTTTAACCTAAATGTCCCTGGTTAAAATATTAATAACTTTTTTCCCCTCCATACTGAATGTGGGAAACCAACCTGCCTTTCTTCCTTCCTGATAATTTTTGTGAAGCTTCTACAAACTGATTATATCCCTTTAATATACTAATTGAAATGTCTGCAGGCTTTCTGGGCTGAACTTGGGATATTTGAAATATGTTTGTTTAACTGGTATATCTGGGAAAAAAAAACCTTTTTAATACAACAGTTTTACAGAAAAATTTTACATGGTACAAATATATTGTCATTTTTCAGGTAAAGCTGAAAACTTAGTAAAATTTTGTTATTTAATCAAAATGTTTGATTAGTTAATGAACAAAAAAAGGGAAAATAATTGTAGTGAAAATGCTGAGCTCTGTTCTGTCGCCTCCTTCATCTATGTCTTAAAAATATATTGTCATTTTTAAGCTTAAGTCTAACCCGAATACTTCCAAAACCTGCAGGTATTTGATGTTTTCCTTCTGGCCCACCTCGGAAAATCGTTCGGTCTCTGTGAGTCTGTTCCCAGGACCAAAGAACTGTTCTCACTGGGAAGAAATTATAATCATAATAGTAAAGTGGAGTTCCTTGCAAACTTTATTTTGAGGCAATTCATTTTTATCCCCTAACTTTATTTTTGCAGAAGAAAAGGATGATTTGTCTTTGCAGTGACTGCAGGCCAAGGAGGGAACGAGAAGCTGAGAACCTTCCCATCCATAACAAAACCTGGCAGCGATGGTCTTAATAGAGTTCAAGTTTATTTGACTAATTCTTTCACCACTTGTCAGAGAACATACTTTTGTTAGCGGTAACAAACCAAGCTCTTTCCTCCCCCATTTCTCCAGCGAGGAGCACAAGCACTTGTGTGGAACACACATTACCGCTAACCGTTATGATGTTTGCTGTCAAACTCATTTATTTATGCAACTGCTGTGGAAAGGCCTGGGGCCCATAAGCAGCCCTGAAAGATTTCAGAGCCCTGGTGTGGGGTCATGAAAGGGAAAGTGAGGGGGAGGGCGAAGCCTCCACTGGTTATGAGAAAGGAACTGACACAGGAAATGGTCACATATGGCACAGATTTATTGTGTCCGGGACTTCCCATTCAAAACTCATTATATCCACAGCTCAGAGCAGTGCGTGGCACGGCCGCAGTCGTTTTTAGGTCTGGCATCCGAAGAAATTGCTGTTCTGCTTTCGGGTGGCAGTGGTAGTTTCATCATTCCTTGGCCAGAGAGACGGTGACTGGAACCGCGTCGGCAAAGGCTCTGCCGTTCGCTGCCCCTCGCCTGTGTGTTGAGCCCCGGGTATCGATTTGACTAAAGCTTCGGTCATCGGGGTTGCTGGTCAGGAGGAGGGAAACATTCTTCTGGGCTTTAAATACACCTCAAGGAAACCAGGATTATCTTAAGGGGAAACATAACAGGAAAAACTTTGATAGCAACGTGAAAAGCAAATCGGTACTTGCAGAAGAGCATGCTTTTTCAAAGGTGAAATAATTTGGGCCAAAATATGCTTTAGTTTCTGTTTTTCTCTTTTATTCACCTTTCCTGGGAGACAGGACCCTTCTCGCACCCAGCTATTGGCTCTTTGAATGATGGTTAATGAATTTAAGAAGTTTATGGGAATAGTTTGCTTATATTATCTGCTTCATGAGAGCATCTAAAAGCTCCAGTCAGGGCCCTGGGTCCTATTTTGCTAGGTGCTGTACAAAAATCCATTATTTTCACCTCTTAGTTGTGTATTGATAGCTTTCAGAAAGGCTACGGAGACCCAAATTGTCTCTCCCGTGTTGTCTTATGAGGGTTCACTCTGTCCCGTTCACTCCAGTCCCACGTTCCACTTTTGGTAATGACTCCTACAACATCTGTTTCTCCTCCATTCAGGGTTATAATTTAAGGGTGCTTAATTTACCACACTTCTGGGGACTCTGAAAAATCAGAATCATGCAGTATAGATCAATTATGCTGTTTAATCCTTTCTGTCTCCATGCACAATATCATGTCAGGTAATGCTGCTTTTGTCACCAGATTGGATTTATTCCCTAAATAAGCATTACAGGAATGTTGTGTTGTCAGGATGGTTAAAAAGACTACAGTTCCCTAATCATTAATGATAATGTGGACAAAAGTCCTCCCTAATTGTGTCTTTCTGATTAAGTTTAATAAAATGATGGACAAGATGCTCTGGGCCAGTGCTGACAATAGCAGGAAAGGACTCAATGTCTACCTCTCATGAGTTAAGCAATGCTAGGTTATGGGCACTGGAGCTTCGCAGTCACTCCTGCTACATCATGAGAACAGCTCTCAGCCCAGTTTGGTCCTGCACAACCCGGCAGTCTCCCACACAGTTTCTAGGTACTTTCCAGAAATTAGCACAAGTCAGGAGACAGTCAAAAACAGCAGTTTGGAGGTGGCCACCATCTTCTGTAGAGTCAGTGACTTTAATAGTATGGGTGTGTCATGCCAGCTGGCCTCAGGGACAAGGAACTGGCCTCGGCACTGGTTATTTTATTAGTTTTGATGCATGCAATGCTGTAGCAGCTCAGTTCCAGCCTAGTCTTCTGGGCACAGACAGCCAATGTATTTCCAGGTGTGGTCACCTTGTGCCGGCAGCAGGGCATTTGAGAAGTTCTGTGGCACTATTAAGTAACATCCCTTAATTCAACCATGAAACAAGGCCTGGGCTGGGCAACCTCACTAAAAGGAGCTTCAGATTTACTGATCCATCTCCTTCAAGTGGGCTCAAGATATATTCTCCAAGCTAGCTTATTCTCCTCCCCAGCTTTTTGCAGTTTTGTGAGACAGGTTTGATATTTTCTCTCCAACAGAAAGACCAAAGATGGTCTCTCTGACTCAAGAAGTTCCTGACCTGTGAATCATTGAAAGCTTGAGGAGCATTTTGGGTGAACATTGCTATATGCATGCTGTGTTCCCACCCTCTTTCTAGATGACTCTTTTTGATCACTGTTGGACAGCATCCTCGCCTCAGTGCGCTTCTGGTCTCTCTTGTTAAGACTTTACTTCTGCACTTATGCCTTAAGGTCAGGAAGGAGTTATTACTATAGTCTCTGGGAACTGGAAAACTGCAATTTTTTGTTCATAAGTTGGAAGGATATTCTGTCAACTGTAACCTGTGGGCCTTACCTCTTCGACATGGGGGAGCTCTGAAGGGTTGGTGCTAGCATAAAAATATGTAACTATATGAAAGATGCAAATAATGTTTGATTTCACAGTGAATAAATACTAGCAATGTGTGGGGCCGTATCAATGCATGTAAACAATGAATGCAAGAGCAAATATTTCACGTACTTCACCTGTTTTTCTCTGGATTTGTATGTGAAAGGGAAGGGTCAATTCAGATCCTGCGATGTATAATAAGAGTGAGTTTATACTACAGACTTCCCTTCAGAGGAAGCACTAATAACTGTCTTTTCTCTACTTGGGCACCTACTTTTACAAAACCTGTAGGAACGCAGTACCTTTCGGTCCTCAAATGTGACTGAAATTGGGCAGGGTGTTCAACGTTTTTTATGGAGCAACAATAAACAGGAGAGCATTAAAACCCACACAGTGTGATCTTATGAGACTCATTTCCTTCTAAAATAATTTTCTTTAAAAGAAAGAGTTGACAGCCTAAAGCAATCACTCCATGTTTGTTTGCACAATCCTTGCATATATTTATGCGTGTGCATCTCACACGTGCACGTACACAAATACATAAGCAAGCACACACGCCACCGTGCGTTCCTATATGTGTGTTCCCAACACACACCTCATGAGAAACCCGCCGCAAGTAAGTTACGTGATATCGCCTATCTGTGTGTTTATCCTCCACAGGAACACCGATAAACTCAGCTGAGCGAGATCCCTAATTTAATTTAGTCAATGGGATTTCTAAAAATGATGGGAGATGCCCTGTCTCAGCATCCGCGGGAGTTGACGCGCTTGTTTTCTCTTACCTACGTAAAGATTTACAAGACCCGTGTCTGCAGAGACATCGCTTTCAAAGGATGAGTGCCTTTGCGAGGATGAGTGCCAAGGCACCAGGACCCTGTCCAGGGATTAGACAGGAGAATCGGGGCCAAAATTATTTACGGGGAACATGTGAACTCAAGAAACATAGAAAATCCTTTGTACAGCAAAAAGGACTGACCTCAGAATAATCTACCTTCGCCAGATTTCTAAGGTCCTATTGCTGGGCCCCTTTTTTTTCTTTTTTTTTTATTTCACATTTGAATGTCAGCAGGTCAAAAGGAACAGTTAATGCTGATGAATATTTCCCCCTCAGCAAAGATATGTGCTGGCCAGCCCAAGGCCAATGAATCGCAATTTCTAAACAGTGTCCCATTTATCTCTCCTTCTTCCCCTACTCAGTTTTATATTTTTGTAGCTATAATTGTAGTTAAATTAGAAATAACTGACGGGCAAATCCAGTCAGATGGAAAGAAAATTGTGGGAGATTTATTTTATTTTGATAAAAACCTGGCGCTTTTTGTTTTTGTCAAAAAAACACCATATTTTTCCTTGTACCGTGAATTGTGAAATCTATCATGAAATGGGTAAAAATTATTGAAGGAAATGGTGGTGTTAACCTGAAGGGGAAAATCATTAATGTTGATGTATTTCATTCAATTTTAAATGTAGAACTTATTTTATTTTATTTTATTTATTTGGCATTGGGGAACTAGGGAAAAGGCAGGAGACTTGCAAAGGACTCTATGTGCCTTTAAGTCAAAACATCTATTTTAAAAATACTCTTCCCTCCTTCCCTCCTGCTCCATTTTTCTAAATAAAGGATATGAGATGTTGTTGTTTGTGGAGGTTTTTTTTCCTAAGCAAAGAGGACCCCCTCGGCGCATTTTTCTTTTCAAATGTGAAATGAGGTGGAAAATCCTCATTTCACGACAGGAAGGACAAATATTGACACAAAGTTAATATTTGTCAGGAGCCCTAGAAGCAACCTGAGTGCTAAAATCTCATATAAATACATACGTTTGCGTGCCTATGTGTGTGTGCCTGTATATAATTAAATAATAAACCGGACTTGATGATGGGGGAATGCGCGGAAAGCGAGGTCTGCTCTCTGAGGCCGAGGAAAAAACCGCAGAGGGTGGACACGCACACTCTCCGCGTACTATTCCTCCCTCTTTCGTGCACCGAGCGGGACACACGCACGGCACACGTGCTTGTGCAAGCGCCGAACACACCCTTGCCCTCCTCCTCTGCCGAGGTGCGCGCAGCTCCCGGTGCCACACACAGCCTCGCCTGTGCACCCATTGCTACAGATATGAACATCTTCATCTTTCCCACCCGCTTCTAGAGTCTCCCTCGGACTCACTCGTGCCAGGTTTCTTTCTTTTTCCCCCGTTTTTTTCCTCCCTCGCACACACGTGTGTGTGCAAACGCACACATACGCATATAACCTGTTTAATGTAATTTCACCCATGGCAGGGGGATGCTTCTGGAATTTATCACTGTTATTGTTCATTGCCAACGTAAATAGCACATGTCAGCTCAATATTCAGTGGTCACTCAGTATTTATTAAGTCCTGTCCACTCTGGCCTTTTTTAGAGGAAAGCCCCGGGGCAGATTAGCTGCTGGCCCTGACACACCACGTCACTTATCTATTCGCATTGATTATGAGAGTCAGCTGTGGCCAGGACTCACTTTTTCCTTCTCCTCTCAGACCCCTCTTACAAGCACCCCTGCTTGGATTTTCATGAGGAAATAATCAGATTAGGGCTTCAGCGGCGAGTTCATATGGAGTTCTCTTTCTCCTATGTGCTACTAACTAAATAAACGTGTTTTGTGGTAAATTGTAAATGACATTATGATTACTAAGGCCAGCATGGGTTTCATTTAAAAGTGATCGAAATTGCAGGCTGCAGAAATTGTGACTGGCAGATAAGGCCATTTGGAAGGAGACAGGCAACGATATGTGTGTGTGCATGGATGCGTGTGTACAGGAAACCGAGCAAACCTGCTTTGCAAGGCAGGCAGGGCGAAGGCAAGTCCTGGGAAATCACAGAACATCAGCAAATCCCATTCGTAGACAAGAGAAATGTCACCGGGGGGTTTTGGGATGAGGTCTGTCGGCCGTTGTGGGCTGGCTGCCTGCTGCAGGCTGCGTCCTCCCAGCGCGCCAGGACAATACCTAATGTCTCCGAGTGCAGCATTTCCACCTCTCCTTCTGAACGGAGTTGCTGCTCCCTCTCCCTTTGCCCCCAGCACACGCCAATAGCAAAATACTTACACTGATAAAGCAAAAAAAAGGGAAAGGCAAGAAAAAGGAAAAGAAAATTGTGAGCTGGTGTCTAAAAATAGGGGCTTTTGCACAGATCCTATCTGACTTGGACGTCCTCCCTGAACAGAGCTTGACATTTATGTAATTTCATTGCTTTCCTCGGTGATGTGCAAAGCGAGAGCTCATTCTGGGAAACGCTCGCAGAGCTGGGTAGCGGTCTGCTTTGAGGAATCCCCTTGCAATAAGTCATGAGTAAGTGTCCACAGGATCCCGGCATTGAGATGTAACTATAAGCAGAGCTGATTTCTCACAGTTCGTTCCTTTTCCAGGGGTCTGTTATTTTCTTCGAGCAGTGAGTTCCACATTTATAATGTTTCCTTGATAAGGGGAATGTCTTTTTGTTAATCCAAAGTTTGTGACTCTCAAGGATGTTGCTGTCCCTTTCTTTTTTTCATTAGCACCAGGCACTGCTGATCTGCATGTGCATCCTTAAAGCTGCGGAATGAGGAGTGCAGAGTTAGTTTAGACATTGGCCTGGCTTTGCCTAAAACGTTCATGAGCACAGCTAACTAGGGAAGGAGCAGGCTTGGGGAGGGAAGGAGCTGGTTACAGCAGCAAATTCTTCTTTTGATTTTATTTTGAAGAGGGGAAGGAAAAACAAAAACACACATCTTTGCCTAAGATGCTCCAGGCAGAAATGTTTATGGTTTTGGTGCTTATATCTCAACTCATTTACTTTTATTCTCTCTTTATAATCAGTGATGATCTCATCATTATAGCCCAAGGCATAATTTCTCTCATCTTAAAGTATAGACCTATATTTGGTCAGATGGAACATACCCTAACTCAGAAGACTGTATGGATTACATTTCTTCTGTATAGACCCTTCCATAAAAGGATCCTCTTGACTTGTCTCCACAGACACTTAGGATGGGATGTGGTGGCAAATTCTGACATACATGGAAGTGTCTTAATTCCTGCCATACCCAGTAAAAGAATACAAAAAGTGTTATCTAAAGTGGTTTTTGTACTCCCCTGGATCATGTGTTACATCTACAGATGTTGTAGCTACCCTAAGAAGTTCAGATGACATTATGCACTCACGTTTAGGTGACAGGATCCTACCTCTGGCCACTAAAGTCAGAAGATTGTAAAGGGCAAACCAGCTGACAAAACAGAGGTATTTTAGAGGAACTTCATTGTTTTCTTAAACTGCATTTTCTGTGTTTATGGCTGAGGAATTGGGAGTGCTTCAGTTACCATAAATGTGTGTCTAGTGTAATTTCAGGTGCTGGGGGGTATCCCAGCAGACCTCCAGCTGCCACCCTTGAAGGGCATAGGTCTTCTGTAGACCCTGTGTCACGTGTCAGATACCTCAGGGCATCCCATGTGATACTAGATGCCTGCCTGTGGGCGAACAATTTAAACTACAGATCTCCACTGACTGCAATGGGAGCTTAGACAGTTGGAGCACATGTAAGGATCTCTGCTATTTGTAGGTGTCTGAATCGCATGTTTTCTTCTAGCTCTAAAATTCAGTGCAACAGTTCACCACTGGAGTAGATTAGTGATGTTCTGGTCCTTTCTATTTTTTTTATTTGAGGTACAATCCCTGTGAGTGGGATGAAAGAGCTTCATGTGAATTTAAATTACCTTTCCAAAGAATTGCAGCATGCTCTGATTTTTCTCCCTGCTACAGGCTTAGAACTAGGAGAATGTAGAAGACACAAGGACACAGGGACATATTATTGGGTCAGACCAAAGGTCCATCTAACGTGCCTGCTCTTTCAACAGTGGCCATAATTTGATATCTAGAAAAACAGGGCAAATGTATATGGTGTTTTCTCTGTCATTCATCCCTGGTCTTCAACCATTTTCGACTCAAGTACTTGAGGTAGATGTGGTTTCTACTTATTTAATATCTCTTAGTGTCCAGGCTTCTCTAAAAACTGTGTAAAACTTTAGCACCAACAAAAGTGACTTTGAGCACTGAATGAGAAGATAAGCAGCTATACCACAAACAGTTGAGATGATGTCTGAAACAATTAATTTTTTTTTCCTCTCCCCATCACCCTCTATTCCCTTCCAGGAATTTACAGAGATGACAGCAAGTGTACCTTCAAGCCCTCAGTCCAAAGCTACTTCTGCAAACAGACAGATCATGCACTTGTCATCCTAGAAAACCTGGACCCCAGCATGGTCAGCCAGAGACTATTTCCAGTGGTTGCAATGACTGGCAGCTTTATGGACATTTTCAGTGATGCGACTTCACATGCATCATGTTATCCTGCAGAGCATCGTTCTACTTTCTTTTCTGTGTTGCCATCCACCAAACTCACTACGATTTGCTTCCCAGACCTAGCACCTCTGACTTTCAGACTCTACCTCCTCAGTGGCCAAAATGCAACCAGACTGCCCCTTGCTATATTCTACGATGAACCACTCAGCCTTCGTGTTTTCATTCAAGGGAAATACGTCTCTCCAACCCCATTTTCTTTCACACTGAATGAAGGGGCAGGAGCCAATTACTTTAGCTTTGAGGACAATCTTCTCTATGTTCTCCTGCATGAGAAGGAACCTGTAGAAATAGTCACTGGCCTTTCCCTTCTTGTGGCTTTCACTGTAACTGAGGTTGTTGGGGAAGAGGGTGAAGCAAGTATAATACGTCGGTTAGCTGATTTCTTGAAGGTTGGTTATGATGAAGTCCGAGTAGTCCATCATGTGCTGGGAGGAGAAAGCATGTTGAAGGTAATCTCAGCCAATGCTAACAAAAAGCGATACCATTGTCCTAACATGGCATTTTGCACAGTTTTTCATAGCAGGTCTAGCTCACAGAAAGTGGGGAGAGGACCAGTGAGCACTAGAGCTCTGCAGCCATCTGCTGCATCTGGTCCATCAAGAGTGCTGATCATCGAACTGAGTGATCCACCAGGGCATCCAAGAAATGAGTTGAGAAATGAGAGCTTAACGAGCTTGGCAAGAACAATTATTGACACTCATCAAACTGGAGACCTTCAGAGAGGCCTTGGCTTGCCAATTGATACCTTAATGGTGACTCAGCCTGCCTTACCATTTCCAGCAGAAGATAACAACAGGTAAGTATCAGCTGCAGTATTAGCAGATGTGGATACTGGTTTAAATGTAGTGAGGCAATTTTACCACTCCTTCTGCTTATTAAGATAGGGAGTAAGTTCTCCATTGACTGAAAAATGACTAACCATGGTGAAACACATTGTAAAGTTTCCAAGACAGATCTATGCCCAAATACTAACTGGACTCCTGAGTGAATTACGTGTTATTCTTCTGATGCTGATAGATCTCTGTAATGCAGAGGTGTCCTCATGCTTTAAACCAGGAACAGAGTTCCTGGATGTTTGTCTTGTAAAGTCAATGTTTCTAAAGAAGTTCAGACTACAATAGCTCTTAAATTTTAAACAATTAAATCTACAAATGTTTATAAATTGATGTAGCACCAGAGAAGTGTTATGCATGATGGGTTGTTGCCTAAACTAACTTGCAGGTCTAAACCCTCATTCACATACTTTTAAACTTGAAGACCAGAAAGGACTGTTTAATCTTCTACTTCAATCTCCCGCATGACACAGGCCACTGTTGCTTGCTTGGATACCTCAGTGTTGACCTTTCTTTTTGGCTAAAATTCTAGAAAACCATCTGGTTTTGAAGATACAAGAGCTGGACACATCCAGTACTACCTGAATGTGTGCCTAGATGTTGGATGCTATCCTTTTTTCTGCTGTCACAAGTACTTGCTCACTTTCTGCCTCCAGCTTTCTGTCAGAGTTTCGTGTTCTTTCTTTCGTTGTTACATCAGTGAGTTTCTGGGCATTGATTCTTCCTCCTCCTCCAGATACTTCCAGAGTAATCAAATCACTTAGATGTCTGCTTTTTAATAAATTGAAAGCTTTGAGTTCTGGAGAGTGTTGCTTTCCTCCTCTGTCTCTGTTTTCTGAATCTTTTTGAAGTGTGTATGTCTGAAAAGCCATCAGTTTTCCTTCATATCAGTGCCATATACAAAAGTGGTACTAAATCCCATTTTCTACTGGCAGAATTCAGTGATCCCATTAGACCATTTTTCCACAGAAATAGGACAGCTCACAATCGTCTGTTTGCTCTCTGTATTCTCGAATTCCTTTTCAGTTCTAACTTTCCAGGACTCAATCCACCCAGTTTGTTTGCCCACATCCAACACACCACATGACCTAGGTGCCCATGTTTGACTGTTCTCTCTGTAATTTTATCAAATTTATCAGCCCACCAACCCTTCCGTACATTTTATCTTTATTTTTGTTTCTTGATGTAGATATAACATCAGGCCAGCAGCTGATTTTGACAGAACAACACAGGGCACCCCTTTACTTCATAATGATTTCCCAGTGGGACCTACCTTTTGAGCTCTGTCAGTTACCAAGTTCTTGGTCAATTTTATACCTACTAATCTTTTATTGATGTTCGGAACCAAGGCTCAGTTTTCAAAGGTCATTTTTTTCCTCTCCTCCACAACAACCAACCCTTTCTGTCCTTCCTTCCTCTGTCCCTGCCTTGCTCTTTTCAGTCTCTTGCAGCCACTGTTTGCATGGCCCAGATGCCAGCCCTTATCTGCAAAGAAGACTGTGAGGAGCAAGGCTGGGAAGGGAGCAGACAGCAGTGTATTTCAGCCTCAGATCCCGAATCTCTATTAAAAGCACATGGGAAATATGAAAAAGGTAATATCCCATCTGTTTTTAATAGGGGACATGGGATTTGATGTTTGGCAACCTTATTGTGTACTCTCTTGATATTGCATAATGTTATTTTTTGATGTTGTGCTCTACTGAGCCTTACCCAAGTATAAGCATATTCCATCTATGCAAGAAAGATATTGGATTTGTCTAAGACTTATTTTCTCTAATTAATACCATATCCTCTGACATTTACCATTGACCCCTGTACCATCCTGATGTCTGTTGGCTGCTAGTGATACAAACTACACTTCACACACTTAACTTTTCTACTAAGCACCGTGTGGCTTTGATAGTGAGGCACCCACAGCAAAGACACTGGTCTGTGACCATAGGAATCTTTGTTTTGTTTTGTTTTGTAGTTTTGGTTTGTTGTTTTTGTTTTTTTTTTTTAAGTGGTGTTATATTAGGCATAGTGGGAAATTATAATTTGCAAGATTAAATCTTAAATTAGGGCAAACTCTAGAAGATATACACTATTTTTTATCAGAAGAACTAACATCACTATTGTCCGTGGGAGTTTTTGTGTTATGATGTAGGACAAATGTAGGAAAAAATGGGACAGCAAATAAATGTTATAGGAAGTTTTATGGACTGTGATAGGAAATGCTACCATATGATGCCATCCCGAACATGCCATAGCCTGCATTATGACAGGTATGGAGTCCCTCATTCAGTGTGTCCATGATGTTCTGGTGATCAACACAAAAGGGCAACAATATGGGAAAAGAACAAGGTATAGATTTTTTAGAGTAAAAGTTCAGCAGAACCCTGTTAAATTCCTGTAAGATCCTGGATGCATCAGTGTAACATCATGGGAGGGAAGCAGAGATCACCTAAAGGAGAGGACCACCCTCTTCTGTGTGCCAGGGAAGAAACCTTGTGGCTGCCTTTTTTCAGCCACGGATGACATCTTCTCCACACTGGGGCTGCTCTCCCAGCTGGGGTTTGTCTTCTGTGCATGTGTGAAACAAATCAAAGCAGCGAGGATCAGGACAGGTACCTAGACAGGAGCCATAGATTGACCATCCCAGCAGGGGAAGATCTGGGATGTAAATTCAGGAGAATACTAGCATCACCAGGTCATAGGACCAGCTCAGGGCTCAGCCACCCTCAGCTGCTTGGGCTCCTCTGCAGTGTTATTTATTGCTTCCCATCAGTCATAGCTTTTCTGGAATTACTCATTGGCTGACGTTTCTGATGTAATAAGGCCACAGATAACTTGTGAAATGAAATCAGGGCTTTCCAGTTGGGACATGTAGTATCTCCACTGCCTATCTGTCTCTCTCTAGGCAGTACATGCTAGCGCAGGCAAGGATAATGGGTTGGGATCACAAGTGAGGTTAAGTATTCTCTTGTATTTTTCTGGGGAAGGAAAAGAAAAATATTTTCACCCCTGAAGTCGAGCAAAATCCAACCAGGCTTTCAGTGTACACAGAACCTGCACCCCTGCCAGGCGCGTCTCCCCGCAGTTTCAGACTAGTGTCTCCTCTTGCGCCAAGACAACAACAAAAAGATCATTGATCAGCAGAGACTTGGGTGTTCATCTTTGCAGCCCAGGACAGCTGAAGGGAGCCTTGGAAACCTTGTCGTGGTCGGGTAGCGAGGCAGTAAGTCTGTATATCACATTGGCAAGCCTTTAAAAACAATGACTTGTCTGTTACGATTTGAAACGCTTTTTTTACATGATTTTAATTTAACTCCTTTGTTAGGGTCACTTCAAGCACGGCTCATTGGTTTGTCAAGGAAAGACAGAGGTGATTGCTGTGACTGCAATAGTCATGTACAGCTGGAGAATCGGGGAGATGACTACCACATGGCTTTATCTTTCTATGAATGTCTGTGTTAATATATATTGCAATGTATTTACAGATAGAAATCTGTTTTGCAAAGTTTTCCCAATATCAATATAAATATAAAAATGAAAGAACAAGAGAACACAGCAGCAAATGTATTGTATGTGTTTGTGCAGGTGCCTTTATACAAAATCAGAAATATAAAGCTGAACAGTCATCCAGAAGCCATTTAGTCCATGTCCCCACACTAGTGCAGGGTACTTCTTGATGGACCTTTAACCTGATACAAACTGAAATTTGCAGCCTTAATCTTTTTTTATTTAGAGTTAGGTTTGGGATAGCATGTGAAAAACAGTGTGCATGCAGGAAATAATGAGAGTTTGAGACTCACAGCAAGCAATAAAAGTGAACAAATCATCAAAGAACTGCCCAGTCAGACAGCAATACCCAATCAGAGGACTAAATGAGAAATTACTACTAATTCGCTATGTCACACGACATAGACGCAGGCAGGCAGGGTTGGAAGTGCAAGCTAGATTCATTCTGACACATCCTAACCCCAAAGTGCTTGGGTTTGGTAACCTTTGTGCAGGTTTCAGGCATACATGGAATTGCACGGGGTTTTAAAAAAGGGAGATGACAATTTTCCTATGTAGGGATTCAACTTTTCCTCCAGTGTGCAGGCAAAGGCAGGATGATAAAAATTGTGACCTCAAGGCTGTGGCTATTGCAGCACTTGAGGCTCTATCAGGTTTTAGCTGTCGCATACCCCTGAAGTAAAGGTGCGGCAATGGCGATACTCAGGAGCTTAAACCGTAAGCTTAAAAGCTCCTTAAAATTAAAGTTACATAATTTTAAGTCAGATGTTCATAGGGACACCATAGAGGATATGTTTTTCAGTAGCATGTACCATTCTGCTTTTTGATGTACGAAAAAGACAAACTCAGTGCAAGGAAGGACATTTAAGATGATCATGGAAATGGAGTTTATTTTAAGATGTAAGGAATAAAAGAGCTTGATTTGTTTAACTTGGCAAAGCAAGAGTGAGGGGGGATATCATCCTATCCATGAAAATATGTTGGAAAAGTAAATACCAGCGAGGAAGCTCTAGACATTAATGGACAATGACAGCACAGGAACAAATAGCTGTAAAGTATCAAGAGGTAAACTTGCATTTACAAATAGAAGAAGGTTCTTCCTCAGAGAATAAACTGGAAGAACTTGCCCATAGAACTGGAAGAAGACCAGTTCCCATTCAACACCGCTCTATTTTGCTGATTAATTTTTTCTTCACATGGCCAAAGCAATATTCTGAATTAAAAAAAAAAAAATTCATAGTTTGGGAATAGCTGAGACCTATTTTTGGCCAACATGTCATGTAGCAGTTTAGTAAAACTGTGGAATAGTACACATGAACAAATTTACAGTGAAACCTTGACAGTTTCTAATCTGAGGAGTGGCATTCTGTAAATGGGCTATTTATAGGAGTGATGGGATAAGAAACTTCAGCAGAATAAAGTGGAAGCTAATACATGTATAAACAGTGTTATGTCATATAAAACTGTGTAATCATATTCCACTTGAGCAATCAGGATTAATTTCACTATTTTATTCTCAATTCATATTTCTTTTCAAATTGGGAAACTAGGTAGTTGCAGGATCTATCAACAAGTAGTAGATGGTACTCAAGAACTCAGAGACTCAGACAGAACTTTCTGCATGGCACAGGGTGGCAATGGAGGCCTATGTGCGAAAATAGTTTGAGGGAAATAATTCCAGATCCCAGAGGTGAAGTTTTTGATGATTTTTTGCTTCTGGTGGCAATTTTAGCAGAAAATACAGGAACTGAAAGGGCATCAAAACCGGACTATCAGCATCTTGGTGATGCCAGGAAGTCACAGTCATACCAGCGATGATGATGTCACAGAACATCTTTGACTACGTAGATGTTAGACTCCAGTTTTTGCTATTTTAGCACTTTTCTTTGAGTTGAATTCAGAGTGGGGAAATTGAGGAGCTATCTTGTGGCCCCCATCCATGGTCAGTAGAGGAATTAAATGGCAGAATTAATTCTGTTAAGCAGAAATGCTTTTCATTCAGGGACTGTTCCAAATAAACACAAAGTATACCTTACAGAATAGGTACGTGAATTACCCATGGAGGTTGAAGGTAGTGCCACAATATAGATTACTGCTAATTATAGCAGTACTAATAGACATTAGTACTAAATATAGACATTACAATGATGTCTGTTCATAAGATTGAGCGTCTGTCTTTGAGGGAAGAAAAAACAAACAGTCAAAATTATCTCCCCTTTTGTATATGAACCTTGTGTGAAGCCAGTATTTCCCTTGCAATTTTTCAAACAAATCTCCAAATTACCCTTCTAGACGACAGCCATGGAGCTTCATTTTGCCACCACAAATCAGATGATGATAGTATTTCACCACTGCTCTCCTGGACTGGAAAACTTCTGGCAGTGTAAGAGTTAAAGGGTCTGTCACTGACTACCCATTCCCCCTCTTGAGCCTTATTTTAAACTAGATTTATGTTAGTATCTACTGCACATGGTAAACCTATCAACAATTTGCCAGTCCCACTCAAAAACGACACCTGTGAATTACAAGGTTCAGGCAATTAGAAATCCTGCCCCTACTGTAACTGTGGTGGAAACTACAGCTTGCTCTGGCAATGGGCTTCCAAAACCCATCTGGTTTCTCTGCAGGAAGGGAGTGGGAGGTAGGAAAGGTTAAAGGAGAGCAGGAGAAAACAGAAGAGGAGAAAGATAAAGAGGGTCTGAGAGACTCAGGAAAAAGAGTGCGGGACATTGCAGGTCTCTGCGGGAGGAAGGAGGTATATATTACCATATATTCTCCACAGCAGCGTGGGTCTTTGAAATTGAGGGGTTTTGTTATTACATTTAAACCTCAGTTAAAAATTCAGGGGATCAGCTCAAGAGGAGCTTTCTCCAATTCCCTGGTGTTCCCCCAGAAGTCACAGATGCTCGGACACATGCAGGAAAGCCAGGTTTGTCCCCATCATCTTTTTGGGGGACTGGAAAGAGACCTGGTCCCAGCTCTGGTACCCCAGTGCTGCCAAACAAAACCTGCCTTGCTCATGTCACGTATGGATCCATTTTCCCCCTTAGCAATTAACGTGACCTGGGGTAAAAGCGATGATTTACATGAGACATGCATATGTCAGAGAGGAGCTGCCACACGTCTCCAAGGGATCGCTCCCATCCCCAGTCTGTCTTATTTAACACGAGTGGTGTCATCGCTATCAGCAGAGCTTGGCTGGAGTAACTTTTGAGCGAGTGATGACTATGTTGGCTCCCAGGTCAGCCTGTTTTGCTGTGGCATCGTGCTCTTGACCGCTGCTGTTCATCAGATGGGAAAGGGAGAAAAATTCTTCCACATGCTTTATTAGCAGGAACCTGGTGAGCAAAGGGTTAAATGGCTTTGGGTGCTCAGTATTTGTGGGGATGTGTGCCCATATATATATGTATACGTGTATATATATTTATATACACACACACGCACCTTGGTTTGGCTGTAGGACCTCACGCCCGCAGGCCACAGTCACATTATCATCTGGAAATTGGATAACGACAGCACAATGACAAATCCAGGTTGCTTGCAATAAGGTGCTAATCCCTTTGCTTTAATATCGGAGCAGCGTGTAATGATGTTTGGACATCACTCCAGTTTACTGACGACCCCACTGGGGCCGGCAATACAAGCGTACAACTGTCTAACAAGCCATCAGGTGACCGCCGTCGTCAAAGCAACGGAGGATGCAATCTAATCTTCCCTTCATCCCTTCCAGCTCCCAATAAGGACCAGATTATAGAAGTGGCCCATCAATGCTTGGTGACTCGAATCAATTAACGTTAATTCGCACAATGCTATGATGTATTGTGATCACTTTCATTTCAGAGAAGGGGGAAGAAATTGCTATAATTCACCTAAAATGAGGTTGTCTATGGTGCTGAGGTATTAATTGGGTGTCCATATTAAATGGAAAAGGAGCACGGTAGTGAAGGAAAAGTGGATGAGTGACTCTCTTGGCTGCTATTGACCTATCAGAAGAAGACAGTGCCCTTTTCCTTTGCTTTTATCTATTACAGTTTTCCCTATTGCGTGTCAAGTTGATGTATTATAAAAAATTCATTTGGTGACCTTTCACCCCCCTAGCAGATTAAACAATTTCACTGGGATGGCATCATTAACAGGGCCTTGCATTTAATGATGATTTCTCTAAAAGGCCACGGAGATTCGATTTTAAGCTAACAGATTTATTGCACTATTATAACATATCGTAAAAAACTGTACCACCTACGGTCTGGTTTTAGGATAGAAACTGTTTAAGAGTTTATGTGAAGCTTAAAGTGGTATTACCTTGGGATACGCAGCAGCGGCAAGGCTCTGACCTCCGGCGGGATGCTGTTTACACTGAATAAAAGACGTTTCTCCGACAGTAAACTTCAGCAGTGTGTTATGGAGGAGGCCTGGCTTAGCTCCTCATCACTAGCAGGGGGCTTTGTAAGTAGGGGTATTTCCACTCATCTACAGCAATTAGTGGAAGTCACTAATGAATCTTTCCTTTCTCATGCATCGGCTCCGTCCTTCTCCTTCTAAAGGCTCCTGGTGATTCCACCTCACCCTTGAGTGGATCCATTAAGTCCTTCTTTTATTTTTTAAGGTGTCTTATCGCTCCAGACTGCAGGAATCTGGACTCCACCAGCTGCATCCACCAGGCAGCTGCTTGCCTTCAGCTTTTGGTGCCACTGGCTTTGAAACGTGCTAAACAAAGGTTGTCTGGGCAGGGGGGGGAAGACTGGTCTTATGGGGGAGACATGTCTGTGTGTTTCTGGACAGCTGTGTTCATGCTCTGTGACTGTATTTATCGATTTGTAAAATGAGGAAAAAAATTCCTGAAAGCTAGATTGGGAGCCAGTCTCTAGCAAATAGAAAAATGGAGATCTGGTGGTGGTAGTACCCCCCAAAAGACTGTTTTTTTTAATTAATATATACTCCAAGAGAGTATGCATTGAACCTCTTTTTCAGAACTTTTTCATTCTAACCAACTTACCTGATGCTTTCAACAGCCACAAAATATCCAACTTCTAACTAAAGCATCTTGGCTTTACCAAAGGAAACCCTCCCGACAATTAGATAAAGAAACCTACTCCTCTTCTCCAGCCTTGCCCACAGAGGCAGTTCAGTTACTTGTTTCTTATCCCAGTTCACTGTCAACCAAGGACCCATTGCTACTTCTCCACACTACTAAATGTTTTCATGCTAGCTTTCTGCCATCACAGCATCTGACCTCCAGGGCAGTGGACATACGTTTTTTTGCAAAGCTCCCTGCTGTTGCTGGCTAGAATATTCATTTAGGAGCCTCAGGTTGTAAAATTTTGGTCTTACTGACTCAACCTACATGAAAGAAGGGAGACATCAGTGATGTCCGACAGCATGGGTCTTGTTCAGTCCATTAGTCTAGTCCTCATAAGGAAATATAATCAGTATTACATATTTATAGTTTTTCTGTTGTCAAGGAAAGCTGAATGCAGATTTCCGCTTCAGTTTATTTCCTCTAGCTTTGATTTCTCTGTATAGCATTGAAAAATATGGACATCTGTGGAAATAAAAGTCATCCTTTGGATAGCCCTTTCGCTTAAAGTCAGCATGATCTCCAGCTCCTCACCACCTTCTGGATTCTTCTGTATCTCTCTTCCTGTCTCTATTATTTAATGATGAGACCTGCAGGGGAAGACAAAGCTCTGAAGAATGCAGATGAGAGGGCACAGGTACCTGGTGGTTGGCTAGCCTCATCACTACATGACATGAGAACACACTTCTCACCCAAAGATACTAAAATCCTGACAGCCCTTCTGGTGAATTTGCACCTACTTTGTCTTACATGAGTCCTCAGCTTGTCTATCTCTTGTCTTCACTACAGCATCTTTTTTCTTGTAGCCTGTCTTCCTTTTACCAGCAATCACCACCTTTTCATGAACAAAAGAAAAATATCTCTTTGGCTTGACCATGATGCATTTTGGCGTGTTATTCGTTCCTCAAATCATTCATATCTCCTTCCCCTTTCAAGCATATACTGATGCCGCAACACTGGCATTGCAGACATACCAGACAACTGTCCAATTAGTTTCATTGTCTATGTTTATTAAGAAATTAAATATGCCAGGCACTGTTCTCTGGCAGCAAGGCCAGCTGATATGGATCAGCCTATGTCCCTGAAATTAAATCATCTCACCCACCATTTCAGGGTGGCCTCATCCAAACTGCCAAGTGAGAATATTCTCTGAGTCTATTAGCTCCCAGAGCGTTTGAGAGTTGTCCTGGACTTTGCTATTGAGCCTGGACAACAGCTTGTGATGGACTGACAGTTAAATAGTAGAGGTGATCGAGTTTCTGTGCCAAGGCTTGTTATTTCTAATATAGGTATCTGTTTGTTAATATAGATGTATCCATTGACTTTAATGGACTTTTGACCCAGGGTCTGCATTTGACCTCTTTCCCCTTGAAGTCAACTGATAATAATAGTTGTTATTATTATTATTGTTATTGTCATTGCTGTTATTATTATAGTTGTTATTAGTATCATTATTATTATAGTTATTACTGTAATTATAATTAAAATGGCAAACTCTCCTTGATTTCAGGGAAATTTCCTTCCCTGTGCTCCAAATCTCTCCACTTAGTTTCTCAATCATGCCTTAATACCTGCAGTAGACCCTCTGCTTTCCACAACCTCTGATTTCCTTGCTACTAAAGAGCAGACACTTGCTCTCCTGCAGAGTCTCAGCAGGTTCTGCAGACATGTGTTGGCACTGACGGTGAAAGGATCTGGGATCCTGACCCTGGTGCCCCTGCTGACTAAGGTATCATGGCCAGCGCCTGCTTGCCCGCTGTGCCCACATTTTAGAAGAGCCTCAAGGCACTGAGCAACTGAGCTGCTCCCCATGGAGCACTGACAGCAGGGAATGGCAAATCAGGCTGCTCCTTCCCAGCATGAGACTTCAGGGTAGTGACACAACAGCATACCATGCTCTACTTGCCCATCATAGAACAGAATCACAGAATCGTTAAGGTTGGAAAAGACCTTTAAGATCATCAAGTCCAACCGTCAACCCAACACCACCATGCCCACTAAACCATGTCCCAAAGTGCCGCATCTACACTTTTTTTGAATACTTCCAGTGATGGTGACTCCACCACCTCCCTGGAGGAAGGCAGGTTTCCTCACTCAAGTCCTTGCTCTGCTACAGGCATGCTCGTCTGTCCCTGCCTCCCCCCTGTAAAGCTCTGCCAGGAAAGCCTATTTTCCTTCCGGCACATGTCACCAGGGGAGCAGCAGGCTTCTCCTCTCTCCTCCTCCTCCACTCACCAGAACACAACTCTCCGTGTGCCGGGTTGCACCCTAAGGCAGGGGCTCCCTCACAGCAAGGGTCAGGTTGGACCATGTGGGATATAAGCACCGTGTTCTGTGCTGCGTTAGCTGGATTCAAATTACCTGCAAGCAGACATTAATTTTTAACCATGCATGTGTAATTTTTGTTTTGTTTTGTTTTCTTTGCCATTACTCACCCTAGGGAGTGGGAACTACCTCCTACAGCCATATTTTGCAGCAGTCTTCCTTTAAGTGTGAGTTTTACTGTGTAGGGCCTGGGGTGTGGGGTCAAGGCATTTCATGCCAACATTTTTCCCATTTGTTGGCGGTTTCAAAGAAGATGGAGAGAGGAAAAAAAAAATATTTTGGGCTTACAAAAGCCATGTTAAGACTTGTCTGGACTCAGCTGGAGCCAGGGAGCTCCCAGAAAGTGCAGATCTCTGCCGTGAAACCAGGAGTGACTTTATGTGTTGCTCCTGCCCTGAGTTCCAGTCACAGTGCTGAGTGCACAGTTATGGAAGGGGGATAAGAGCACTGGTGAACGCATTGCTGCCTTTCACATGAATTTCAAACATAACACTGCCTTTCAGATTTTTCCACTCACAAAAAAGAAAAAGAACCAAGATAAGAACTGGAACATAAATCCTTGAGCTACTTCTTGAGACTGCAGATATCCTTAAACCCTTAGCTGACCTTCCCAGTGTCTGTGGTTTAGACCAGTATTTCCCAGCAGCTGCAGTGTAAGTAGTTTCTGGTTTGTCACGCATAATAACACCCAGAAAAAAAAAAAAAACAAAGCCCCAAACTAAAAAAACTGAGTGAAAACAAAAGAAACTTATGCTCCACTTATTTTCTGTTTGTAAACACCTTTAAGCAAACACTAGAGATGAATGAATAGCTTTTCTACTTTCATTTCAAGATACTACCAAACCCCCAGCCGCTTCACTGCAACTGCAGATTAGAGGATTTTATATATATATAAATTATATATATATGAGATACTAAGTGACACAAAGCACTGGCAGAAGGAGTGAAATGATACAGGCTCAGAACAAAGTGTGGATTCTTTATTCAAATGCAAAAGTCCTCTCATGGGATGCACTAATTTAAATTTCAGTCTTGAAAAAAACAATGTCTTTGGGGTGTCTGTGTACTGCTGTATTTCGGTATGCAGACTTCGTAGATAATGAAGGGTAAGAACACAGGTATGGCAGCATATAGAAATGCAGTAAAGCCCTTGTAAATGCTGCGCTTGTGTAGAGGAAGAGAAACTGTGGTCTTAGAGGAACTCAGAGGTGTTTGTTGGAAATCTTTCTGCCGGACAGGAAGCATTTACAGCCTCCTCTGTTATCGGCGCACTGCAACGAAGGTTTTGGGGCTAAGGCGTTGGGCTGCTGAATCCATAAAATCCCTGTCTCTGCCAGATACTTGCAATGTCACACCAGGGAAATAATTTATTTTGTTAAATACTCAGTTTTCTGTCTGTAAACTGGGGATTGAAACAAAATGATTTTTGATTACTTTGGTGCTGCTGTCTGCTTGGAAGTGATGTCTGTTCCATACTGCCATACATCCCGCTCTCATCCAAGGAATCAAAGTGCCATGATAAGGTAAGTTAGTCGACATTTGGTATAGTGCTCCTTGCTATTCATAACGGACACCAAGTATTGCTGCCTGCATTACTAAAGTAGAAAATCCCTTGAACAGAAAGTAACATGTCATTCCTAGGTAAGACGGGAATTACCTCTGGGACTAGCATTCGGTGTTTTCATAGCATTCATTTTCTGATTTTTTCTTTTAATATTCTTCTGCATGTGGAAGGAACGGAAGCAGACAACGCCCAGGACCGTGCTTGTACGTGAGACCCTATAACATGTCTGTTCAGGTGCAGCCCTCAGATGGAGAAATTGAGAAGCAGCTTCCTGTACAGCCGAAAATCATTTTCCTGGACAGGAAGGTAGGATGGATGTGGATGGACATTTCTATTAATTCTGTAAAATTTTGACACTTCCAAGCAATCCAGAAGCTATGAGACAGACCTAAATACGGCATAGGACAAGTTTATAAATATATATGGCAAAAGATAGCTCTATAAATAAGAAATCATTGGTATTCTGGGAACATCTTCCAGGATGGACTCTGTTCATGTTTTTCAGCTTTTTCCTGCAAGGGTTAGATTTGTGCTGCAGAATTGATTGCGTGCAGTTTTCCGATCTCTACAAATCTTAGAGCATATCATTGAGGAATGTGGCAACAACACCACAATCATGAAGGCTGGCAATGCCAGATATAATGGGTTATCCTGATCTGCCCAAGCAAGTCCACACCATGCGGAGAAGTGCTGTGTAGAGATCACCATGTTTATAACAAGCTTGGACTTTGAGATGCCATTTAGCCCTGCCAGATGTGCTACCACAAGTCCTGAAAGCAGCAGACTAGGTCCACTGAATCCTTAGAAGTTGATGTACTAGGTTCAGTCCCAGAGTCATAAGAAATCTGTGTAGTATAGCTTCATGCTATGTTTCTATTCCTGTATATTTTTATGTCTTTTTTCCTGTTTTCCAACTATTTTCTATTATGGAAACCTTCCCATTTTGCTGAGCAGGCAAAAGTATAGCCACAGAACAACTAGACCCAAGTATGATGTTTTTACAGTGGTGACCCTGAAGCATGGTGTCAAATCCAAGCTTGGACAGCTTTTGGACATTATTTTTGGTTACAAAGTTGATTAAAGTAAAGCAAGCTCTGTATATCCATTAGTCGTGAGACTGATTTTAAAACTGTGAGGCACAAAACTTCCAGTTTCTTTCTGACTTCAGTTCCCTA
>NW_010558486.1:23343-45881 GCF_000687285.1 Phaethon lepturus
ATCTTGTTGCGCTGTAAGCTGTGGAATATGTTATTTGTCCTCCAGTTCCTGTAGAAAAATAAGACCTTTTCACAAGCAAACCCTACTGGATGTCAAACATTGTTGTCTACCTGAAATGACACATAAAACTTACATCTAGGTAATTAAATCTTCCCTTGAGTTTCATACCCTTCCTCAGACATGTTTCAGGTTTTCTACTAGACTTGAGAACTTGTAGCACTCTCAAAAAATAAAGAACCTGAAAGCTAATATTTTTATATCCACATAAACTATAGAATCTAGATCCTGCACACCTGTTATGCCTGAGTAGTTTAGATATCAAAATTAGTTCTCTTTCACTGAGTGTATGAGGAACTTAAATCTTCAGCCTGACTAAATAGACAGACCGAATCTACTGTTTCCTTGAACTTGTGGAGTTACCATCCTTGGAGATGTTCAAAAGCTGTCTGGACATAGTCCTGTGTAACCTCTTCTGTGTGACCCTACTTCATCAGAGGGGTTGGACCAACTGACCTCCAGAAGTCCCTTCCAACCTCAACCATCCTGTGGTTCTGTGAACTTAGCTGCCATAGAAGCCATGATGTCAAAATTAGCTGCTTCCCATAGGCGATGCGAGTGTGACCCTAGATGCTTCAAGTGAAGCAGCAAACCTTTCCAGACTTTATTGAAACAGACCTGAAGCTGCCAGAACTGGTTCCTCTGAGTTCAAGCTCATCTTAAAGATTTATGGTGAGCTTTGTGACATTTGTTACATGTAACATGTAGATGCAAACTGCCCTGTCACTGGTAATTAAAAAATTATTACAATTGTCAAAACCATCAAAACTTTCTTTCCTCTTGAGGAGACAAGACCTTAATTCTTTTTTTTTTTTTTTTTCTTCTTCCCAGGGTCAAAGAGTTGATAAACTGGGACATCCCTCAGAACCCTGGGTTGTATCAGCTCACCTCAAGGGCTCCTCTGAGGCTGTGCTAAAAGGTTTGAATGTGTTTTCTTATAGCAAGGGTTATGGCAAAGCAGCTATGCAGAATGATGGTGACAGATTTAGGAGTTTAGATTGGATTTGAAAACCTTTGGGTTGAAAAAAAGGTGGTTGCAGTATGAGTTTCATGAACTGCCTGGTCATATGCTGGAGAAAGAAAACCTTATACAAAGTGGTTTTGTGCTCTGGCAGCTTAAAGGGAGTATATCCAGTAGTTTATCTTGAAAAGCCGTATCCTAGATCAAAAAAGAAAAGAATGAAGAACTAGAAATCGTAATACTTGATTTTCAGCTAATGTTAATTGGGGCAATTTCCTTAGAGTCAATGACAACCTGTTTGTCCCAGCAAAACGTCTGGCCAAGTACAGACAGAAACAACTGCTTAGGTTTTTTGTAATGAGCATGCTTCAATGTGAAAATGTTTTTCACGAGGGATCTAAATGTTTCCCTTCTGGTCTTCATTTATCAAAAGACATGAACTCATGATTAACTCTAAGCATATGAATATTTCCCTTGAGGTTATTGAGGCTATGAACATGCTTAGATACAGAACCTTGTTTAAGTACAGTGCTGAACCAAAAAGCTGTGGATGATCATATGCTTGTAAACTCAAAAGTGGAAATTATATTGATTATAAAGCATCCTAATATTCCTTGCTAAAATCTTCAAATGTCAGCAAACAGCACACACATTGAAAAGGGAAGTTTCCTGTTGCAGGTAAAGCATTTTGTTTGCAGTAAAGCCATTTGTGTGTTAACTTTGACTTGAAAAGTTCACATTTGGAGAAGGTAAGTGGCACTCATGTTGTAGATCAGAGCTTCTCATCCTTTCAGCCCTTGTTTCTGCTAATTAGAAATTCTTCCTACCTCATCATAGTTCCAAGGTTGCAGGTTAGAAAAATCCTTTGGTCTTTTCTGTTGTTTTTCATGCCTTTTCAGGGAGGTACGCCTGATAGGTTTAGGAATGTGAGTCTGGATGAACCACAGATTATTGGATCAGCTGATGGCTACCAGTGGAAGAAAGAAAGGGAGGAAGGGAGAATGGGGATAGGGGGGGAAGGAAGGAATGAAGAAAGGGAAAAGAAGGAGAAAAAGGCAGGAAGGCAGGCAGGCAGGCAGGCAGGCAGGCAGGAAGGAAGGAAGGAAGTCGGAGAGAGGGAGAGAGGGAGAGAGAGAAAACAGATAGAAAGAAGGAAAAGGAGAGCATGAGAAAAAGGGGAAAAAGAAAAATAACTGAAGAGAAATGCACTTCACATTCTTTAAAGGATACATGCATCAAATTAATAGTCAATAAACTCCAGCAAAGAATGTACTGCATAGTACAGATGTTCTGCATGTAATAGTTCGCTGCAGTTTTTCCTTTGACAAATGTCCTTATTGCACTCGTCTTTTGAAGCATATGAAAGCAACATTTAATCGAAATGGGTCCCGTCTAGCTCACTGAGGCTGCTTCGTCTGACAGCAGCCAAACTGCCTCATGGAAAGTAGTTTAGCTTCAAATTATCTTGCTTCTACGTTAAATACCAGCTTGCCTGAGAGATCTTTGTGAAGACTCCCATATATATCCATAATATTCTGGGCTTTGAAGCATATGTGCCCAAAAGCTGAGATATGCTCTGTTGAGAAGTACAGTACAGTACCCCAGGCTTCATCATAGACTAGAAATGGCAATTATAAAGTATTTGAGCGCAGCTGACAAGACCCTCTATAAAAACAGTGTTACAGTGCATATCAGAGCCAAGAAAAGTCTTGGTAGTCTGGGTGGATACTGTCGTAAGGAGAATCAGATGCCTAGTAGATAAATAGATAAGCCAGGATCAGGCTGGAGCAATTAGAGAAATATGGATTCCCATAACTCCACCAAGTTTATTCACAGTATAAATTACTGCTTATTTATACATCACAACTGGTCCTGGAGGCTCACAATGAAATTGGGGGTTTGGTGTGCTAGGTGCTGTACAAAATTAGAAAAATATATGTAGTCATAACTAACTGGGTTATTAGTGAATTAAATAGTACTGTATCATGGAGAGGGGAAACTTACAATTTCTTTTGATAAATCATTAAAATTTGGCATGCTTTTGCCCAATACCTTGTCTCAGGCAATTTCTGGACGTGCTTCAGAAGTCAACACAGCAAGTAAGTAATCTCAGTAGGCAGTCTGTATGCAGCACCTCTGTTTGGAGGCTGTAAGAATTTAAGAGGGTTGGCCAGGGCATGTCAGTTCTTCAGTGCCAAAGAACAGATCCTGGCACTGTTTAGTTTGTATCATATAGGTGTAGGCATGAAAAATGAGATAAAAACAGAGAGAAATCGTCCTGCAGTTTGTCCTGCCATCAAAAGCCTTGTCTCCACCTGCTGAAATTGCAAGTTGTCTCACAAAATTGTTTGCTGCTTCACCAGTTTATTCAATATCCTGGGCAGAGGGGTGGCAGACTACAAATGTTCTCCTCACATTCAGACTCCACGTACCTTCACCTCTGGTGCTTAACAGCAATGAAACATTAAACCACCTGCTTCATAAAGCAAATACTTATTACGTGTTGTCTTCGAGCAGGCAAAAGTCTGTGTTTATGATGGCTGGAGCAAGTCCAGCGTCCTAAGGAAGTTCTGACTTCTCACCCCCACCTGAACCAACATTTTGAAATTTGTCAGTCTTTGGAATTTTACCCCTCTCACTCCAAGAGCCTGAATGAAGCCCAGACCTGGCCAGCATTGCTCAAAGGCCAGGACTTGGCTGGTGCTAAAAGATACACACTATAAAACGGAGATCCAGTTGCAAAGTAAATTACAACGTTTAAAAAGAGCCTACAAAAATAACAACCACGGCAAGTGTAAATTTTGGGTCAGAATGCGTTCCCTGATAGCTTAGAACAAGAGGTAAGGTGATGCAGAAACAGGCTCTCCTGGGTTTCATTTTAATGCTCCCTGGGGGTTTCCTCTGCCAGGTTTCTAGCTGAAAGTGTCTCCTGTACGATCACAGGGCAGTCACCATAGACTTTTGTCCCAGCCAAATCCCTTTCAAAGCATCTGAGAGGGTTGGAGAAATGTTCAAAATGTTTTAACAATAGGACAGGAGGTAATACGCCCAAACGATGGGGTGAAACACCTACAAATCAGAAAAAGCTTAGAAGAGTCAGATCTTTTCCCTTAGCCGCAGTGGCTGACTCCTTGAGACCATCCCTTTAGGACAGAAAATACTCCGTCTCTCACTAAGTCTTTCCTAAACTTGGTGACATACTTAGTCACACAAGACATGAGTTAAATCAAAAAGATGAGCATCTGGAACTTTCTAGTACGTCTGTACAGCTCTCATTACCTTTGCTTGATCCCCTTAACATCAGTATTCATGTTACACCTCCACAATACAGAAATATGCAGTAAATGCCATTTCATAATGAACTAAAAGAACTAAGATTCAGAAAGTAAAGTTCTCCAATCCGTCAGAAACTTGGTGTCCAATTAAGTCTGAAGACCTGACCCTATGTGAAATTTTTGGGATCAGACAGAAAGTTTATGATTAGGAAAGACACTGAATTTAGGCTTTCTGAAGTCCGCTTGAAGTCACAAGGGCTCGCTGAGGTCTGATAAGCTCTGCTTACCTGGGTGCTGTTAACTGCAATGCAATTTTTTTCACACTCTGCAGGGCTCACCCGAGTGCAGGTCATAGACGGATGTGCAAGCTTTTCCAGTCTGGCCATCTCCAGCTTGGGTACCAACTGGAAACTTGTGTTCACTGTCACATCACCTCCAGGTAAACTTCATTTTCTGCATGTTTTTTGACTTGGTAACTGGACTCAAAACCCTACAGGTGGTCTGGCTTTATAAAAAGGGAGTTAAGCTTTTTTTGAATGAGTGGAGTAATGCCAAACCTCTAAAGAGCCTGACTCTTTTACACGTTCAAGTTGGCCTTTCCAGGCAGTAAGAGAGCTGGGTGATTCCTGTGCTGTTCATGCAAGATCCCCCAGATCAAGATGAGTTAGTACAGAGAAGTATTGCCAGAGGAAGGTACCTTGTTCTTCCCGGATTCCCTAGCTATGAATCCCTCGTAAGAGTCAGGTCCTTAAGGCCAGCTAAGCAGCCCGAGCAAACTTTCTCCTATAAATTGAGTCCTCTCATTCCCTCTTTTTTTCCTGTTTGTGTTCAGTAATTTTCCATCCAGGTTCCCAGTTATTTTCATAGTGCCTTTTACGAACCACTTGTCTGCACCTGGTCATCTTTATGGGTGCGACAGGTTATGCGCACTCAGAGCACGGCTCCAGGACCGGGCTCTGCTAAGGGTATCCTGACAGTTTACAGAGGTGACGTTGGGACCTCCAGGATCGTGCAGCTTGTACGAGACCTCTGAGCAACCCAGCAATGCTGAAGTGGCAGGTGCCTTGTGCCTTCTCAGAAATACCCGCTGAGGGGGACGTTGGCACCTTGGGGATAAGGCACCACAGGAGCTCTGGCTTGTAAAAACCTCTGGGCATCTGCACAGGAGAAGCACCTGTCCAGCTGTTCGGCCTCAATTTATCTACAAACCTGGCTCTGAAGGTATATAGAGGTCAAAGTGCTGGTTTCTTGTCTCAGAATCACTGCCAAGGCAAGTCAATGGAGAAGCAGTCTACATGCTCTCTGACATGCAATCCAAAGACATATTAAGGTGTCGGTGTTGTAAGACCATGCGTGAAGTCTCTATTCTGGTATTACATATATACATACATACGTATATATATATATATAGTTAGAGATATAGGTATCTCCATATATACATATACATATAACCTGAGACCATTCAGGTGGAAATAAACCTAGGAAGGACAGATAGAAATATTTCCAGAAGTAAAGCAGTGTATGTGCCACTATATAAATCCCTGAGGAATACTCCTTGTGAGGTATTGAATGTAATTTTGTTTACACATGTTCAGAGAGAATCTCAAAATGGAGTAGGTACAGACTGAGCATTTTTAATGAGAAAACTCCAAAATAGTGTGACTTGTTTCAGACAAAAAACCACAGAGGGCAAATATATCAGATAGGTGAAGTGGTGAGGTGGAAGTGGCTAATGAAATAATCTGAGATAAAAAATTAGATGAACATTAGACATTTACTAATGTTTAGACTGTATTCTTATGAACAGTTTGTCTTAATAGATAGGAATAGTGAGAACAGATCCAACTGCTTTGGATGGAGGTTGATACAATTATGGATGGTATTGTACACACAATGGTACACACATGGTACAATACACAACATAGTACACACAATAACGTGGGATAGGATATATAACCCAAGCAATGTCTTCCTATTCTGGGATTAAATGAAAGTCTAGAAATTTTTTAATAAGAAACCTTTGCTCCTCCTAGTCACAAATGGTTAATCAACATAGAGTGCTGCCCATGGCTTTGCAAAGGGAGAACTGGGGTGCAAGGAGTACTTGGAAGTGGGCTTTTAAAGGGGGAACATATGTCTATTTTGAGGGTGTATGTTGCCAACCTCTCGCAGCTCCCATTACCTTCACTTCAGCAAGAGTAGATGGAAAGTCAGCACCGCACACTGTCCGACTCTTTAGTGGGAAGTACAGCTTAATGAGATGTGTTTTGAAGCTACTTCAGGGGAGTCACAAAATCTTCTTTCCTCTGAACAAAGGCCAAATGCAGATCCCTTTTGCGAAACATGTAGCCAGTCAGAGTGTTGCAAAGAGATGTTTACAGCCCATAATGTGAACAACTGATGCATCACGGAAGTGGTGGGGTCACCATCACTGGAAGTATTCAAAAAACATGTAGACGTGGCAGTTCAGGGTATGGTTTCGTGGGCATGGTGGTTGGTGGGTTGATGGCTGGACTTGATGATCTTAAAGGTCTTTTCCAACCTTAGTGATTCTGTGATTCTGTGACCTGCGTCACAGTCTTGCTCCTTGTTTTAAAGTGGTATTGACTTCACTGATATGGATCCATCCACTCGGCTTGATCCATCCACTTTCCATTTAAACCAACAACAGTCTACTCACAAACTATCAGTGTGAAGCACTTTTAGCACCTGTCTGTGTAGAGTCCTTGGTATCTGTGAGATTTCTTCTCTCCTCTAAACCGAAGTTCATATGTGTTTGTACCCACAAGCAAATTTTTTCCAATTGGAACATGCTTCCCACATTGTTCCGATGAAGCTCTGCTTTGTTCAAGTGGACGATATTGACACAAATCTAATTAGTTTCAGATAAAAGTACTTACAGCTACTTACGCTAGTCTCCAGGCCACTACCTGGCAGTGTTTCTGATTTTTTTTAATGAAATGATGAAAAAAGGCTTTTAGATTTTTATTAAAGGTGGAAATCAAACAAGTAAATAAATATGCATCTGTTAAAATTACTAGAATTGTGGGGTTAGGACTGGTAATGAGTCAGGTAATAAGATAGGTAATGAGTTGATGTGCTAATCCACATCCTTCCAGTTGGTCTATAGAGAGTGCCAGGGCCAGTTTTGTTAAACTCCTGTCCTTTCTGGACACATCTCCATTCAAAATGCTTTTTGGATATTTCTAATTTTTATGACCGCAGCATTAGGCATCTTCCAGTCCTTGAAGCTCAGATGGTGAGACCCAATGAAATCTTGACCACAGAAGCTCTGAGTAGTGGCTGGCTTGATTGTGCCTTCATTTACAGGAAACTGTAGAGTCTCTGGGTGAAGAGCATTACCCAAAGTTTCTGTGCCTCAAGAGACTAAATATTTACCATGCTAACAGCAAGGACACTGGGGTTCTTTTTGTTTATAATGCTCATTACTACATGGTGGAAAATATTAACAAGTTTACTGGGAGTTTTCTGCATCATGGACTTAAGCTTAATGCTAGTGAATGTTTCTAGCTTCCCCATAACTTACATTTATATGAATCAGGTATAACCTGTGAAAACTCTGTATGACTTAACACCTTGCTTGTTGCAATCAGCTTCTCTGCCTCGCTAGGCAGCATGTACATGGTTTTTTGTGTGGGCCTGATCTGTTTGGACTCAGAAATAGATACTTTGTGAATGTATTTTCTGGGTTTTGTAGTCAGCTGGACAAATTCAAGGAAGAAATATTAAGGACTATTAAAAGCAAAGAGGCTGCCTTTGCTTCAGGAAACATTGAAAGCTTGAAACTTACATTGGAGAAGTGTGGTTACATATTTGTTTGTCCTGATAATCAGTCCTAAATAAATATTGTTGGCTTGGCTAACGTTGGGTGTGGAGGTAGATGGACTTACGGGCTGTTCCTGCATGCATTTTTAACAGCAGCATCACTGTTGAAAGGTTATAACCTGGTGTTTTAACGATGAAGAACAGTGTTCTTACTTTTGTAATAAACTCTGACTGCTTTAAATTCTCAGGGGCTAAGTTTACTGTGCTGTCTCAGCCATTTACCATCTTCCCTGTCCCCACGGGAGTGAAGGCCAGCATGATCCTTGTCGTCGTGCTGAGTTCAGCAGCATCTGCCTTCATCCTCGCTCTTGCATTCTGCTGGTTCAAGAAGAACAAAAGCAACAGTAAGTTGCAAATGCTCACTAAAATCTATACTTGCAGACTCCCTGTTTTATTTAACAAAATTCCAGAGTGGCCACCACAGGATTCAGACAATGGCACCCAGAGAAATCTCTGAAAAGTTCAGCAATTAGCCGTATAGTTCATAGTTCAGGGTTATACGTTTTGTGTCTGTAACAGATGCCTGAGTCCTGGCTGGAAAAAGTTTTAACTGTATGTGAAACATGATGGAAATCAGATTTCTATAGCCCAGGCAAGGAACTGGGAAACGAAGGCAGTGTTTGTTATGATTTCAATGATCCATTCAACCACTGCATGTCCCTGATAAAGGATGACATAGCAAAATATCACTGTGAAAAGGTTATGCAAAGCCTTGGTGCTGACCAAGGACCAGACACAGCTGCAATGAGAATGCCAGAGACGGCGACACCGCCATGCTCGCATTCCGTATCACACTGTCAGCATCATACGAGTCAAAGTGGTAATGGGAGGGCTACAGCTTCTCTGGACTTCTCCCCCAAGCACATGCAGACCTCTACAGATTTACCTTAAGGTTGCTTTGTTTTTAGCATTGGCCTTAAAACAAATACAGCTACCTTAAAGAGGCTTTCCCACCGCAGAAGGCATAAAGTTATTTGCGTAAGAGAAGAACTGAAGACAAAAGGATGTGACTGTAACTGTTTGGTAGCTTGACTGCCAAACAGCTACCTTAAACTTCTGCATTTGTTGAAAGTTACTAATAACTTGGCCTTTTGGACGTGCTAACTGAAGCTGGGACCTAGTGAAAAGTTGAGGTAACCTGTAGTGGAGGAGTAAATGCATATCCCTGTTAATAAGCTGTCTCCCATAGTTTCAAGACCTTCTCACTAGTTTCTCCAAACTTTTGCTTTCAAGTAACTTGGAAAATCCAGGCTAAAGGGTCTTTCTCCTGGGCTTCACCACGAGCACTAGCTGCAGTACGTTCTGAATTACTAGTATTAATGAACATGGTGACAACATAAGGAAAGATTTTACTGCAGAGAGCAGGTGGGATCCCTAATGGCAAAACACAAGATGGTATGAATGTAAAACAACTATCTCAGCTTTTGAGAATAAAAGATACTTACAGGTTATCTGCTAATTCACCAGCAATATATTGTTGTTTGAATTAATAATTGCTGCTGAGCTGAGGATGGATTGAGAGTGATGTGACTGTATGCTTCATTACAGAAACAAAGGCTGATGTACCACAAGCCAGTACCAAGGGACCATGGCCTCGTGCAGCTCACACCCAAGCTTGCTGCAGTCAAGGAGAAAATAAAAATGGTGTGCCTGTAGCAGGAGGTGAGACTGCAGTTTACAATAATTCAGATTTATAAACAGCTGGACATCAAAAGGGTTGGTTTAGGTCTCTTAAGAAACTATGGGTTTGTATAGGACTAATGGTATGGTTCTTCTCAGAAGGTCTATCACTTTATTACCTCCTCCTTCTCCTCCCTGGTATTCTTCTATATGTCATTTTATCTCCTTTTATATAAATTGTGTGAAATCCTGTTTCCATTGAAGGCAGCAGCATAATCCCCATTGTGCTCCATGTGCCTATGATTTTACCTAATGTTTTTGGCGCAGGGCAGGGACTAATATTCCCACAGTGTCCCCAGCATGTCTGGAGCAACACGTCTTCTCCCTGCCCAGGTCTCCAAGTTCTGTGGCAATAACTGTGCAGCGCTCAAAAAGCTCTGGGGAAGTTTGCAGGCTGCGGAGAGCTGCAGCGAGCTGTGCTGGAGGTGGGATAAACCACTCAGGGCTCGTTTGCACGGTCTCCATTACCTCCACCACTCCATGGACCTTCATGCCGCGCTTTCTGATCAGTGAGCCCAAGCCGGCACCCCCAAGCAGCTCCTTTCACACCCACCCCCATCTGTGTCCGCCTTTACTCCCCAGGGTCCCTGGCACAAACACCGCTCTCCTGCACCTCCTCAGACTTGTCTTTTCATCATCTGCTGATCAAACACGACTTCCTCTGAGGTCACGTACAAGCAGGCGGCCCCGGGGGCCTGTGGCTGGCAGCATGAAGCTCCGGCTCCCCTCTCTGCGGGTGTGCGATGGTCTTATAGCGGTTGGGTGGGTTTTCTTGTCTCACCCGCGCAGATCCGAGGGCGTCCGGATAACCCCACTGAACCACCCGTTGACTCCGTTTTGGGGATTTCTCTTTCCGCCTCCTTCCCAAAGTCTGTGGATTACATAAGAGGCAGGAAGAGGCGAGCCGGAGTTTTCTTTCTTTTTAATTAGCATCTATCACAAGAGCAGAGGGAGAGAGAGAAAGAGAGAGGAAATTCTGCAGTTTAGTGTTTTGATATTTGCTGTACTCCTCCAAAACACAGCGTTCAGCTGTGTGCCTTAGGACACATATCTGCTGTAAATTCATTTTTTATCTAATTTGTCTGAGATCTAAGCTTCCTGTGGAGGTCTGAGATCAAAGGATCTGATTCTGTCTGATGTCGGCTCTGACACGTAATGCGTGCTGACTTCGTTCTGTCTATAAACTCGCAGTGGGAGGCTGCCGTTCTCCCTTGGCACCTTTACATAGTGAACTTTCATTTTGGCTGGGGAGGCTGACAGGTATAGCGCTGATTGGAGCCGTCATGTGAATAATTCATGGAAAGGTTTTTTTTGTCAGAAAAAGGCAATCCAGCCACTTAAAGTCTTTTAGGAATAGTTGCAAGACAAAAAGATTCCCCGATATGTTAAAATCGAAACAAGGATAACAATATCTTAAGTGAATTTAATACATATGACTTGGAAACGTCTAATGTTTGATTTCCCTTTATTTAAAGTGCTGTTGGTTTTAGAGAGAGAGAGAGAGGAAACCAAAGCTGCAGTCTTTTTGTTTAGTTTCTGTTTTATATCCGTTCCCCCCATAAGAAATCCCACCTTTCTAATACAATTAAGCGCTCGGAGCCTTTATTATTAATCCCCACAGTAAGACTTGCAAGGCAGAGTTCTTCTGGGTTTTGGTAGGTGCAGTGCAAAGTCCAGTGGAGGTAGAGGTCCTGGTTGCTGCCCCAGAACAAGTAGCTGAGGATGGGGATGAGGAAGAAGGTTGTATATACAGATATGCAGTACTGCAGGGGAGAAGGGATCAAGATATTACTTTGTCTGACCTTGTTGTAACAAAAAAATCTCCTCAGTTTCACATGATTATCTCTCTCTCTAATTAAATAACTTTTGATTGACTAACACGTGGTTAACAGAACAGCACATGCAGGTGGAGGAACATAATGTTTCTTTTTGCAAATTTTGCAATTATTCTTTGCCATTGAAAAGTTGTATCCTCTAGCAGCTTACATTTCCTAGCTTTAATTTCCATTCCTTTCAGGTATTGTACCTTATTGACCCTTATCCTGAACTCCTTGGCCACCATCGCCCAGAAATCACTGTTGTGTACCTGAAGAGGCTCTCCCAGGGTCTGCATCTGTTGCTCCTGGGTTGCTCAGACCAGCTCCTCCTTCATTTGTACCAGTTTACCACTTTTTCCACCTTTTACAAAATTTCATGAGAATCAATTTTAGTTTTAATTCCAAATCACTGGTGGAAACACTGAATATTACAGATTTCAGTGGTAGTGTCTGGTACTGCCACACATTCTCACCTCTGAGAATTATTTCCCATACATAATTACTGTCTGAGCTCTGGCTGTTAGCTGATGCTTAATCCAGTTAATCGTGTGCTTTATTGATATTTAATAGTTTGTATTTAATTTTAAAAAATCAGGATATTTTAGATTACTGTGTCATATAACTCTCAAGGCAGTATTTCATCCTTGAAACTGCTCATATCCAGAAAACTTTTAGCCTTCTCCATTAATTCAAACTCATTTGAAAAGACCTATTTTCACAGTTGAAAATGTCACCTTTGAAATTGAAGAGGGCATCAATACATATCAAGAAATAACATGAAGCTTTGGTATAGGGTATCATGACCCAATCATCTTGTTTATGCGTATAAAGAAGAAAATTCAACCTAGTAATGTATCTAATTTGTACTTTAAAACAGCCAGCTTCCTCCATCAGGTAGGTAGCAATCAAGTATCAAGCACTCTTGAGACAGAAAAGTGTTACACACAGAAGCATATGTGACTACTGAAAATTTACCGATGACTTTCCAACGGTTTTCCAAGAGGTACAATCCTGAAATTGAAAGCTATGAGTGTACAAGTTGAAAAAAAACACTTCTTAACAGGAAAACTGATTATAAGCATGAAGAAATAGGGAAATTGTAGAGAAATAAATGGGTAGTAGGAAAAGTAGGGAAATAAATGCCGCTAGGGGAAAATTATTCCAGTAAATAGAGTTCCAATTAATGAACTTTAGAAAAAGGAGAAGAGAATGCATCTGAGCAGAAGGTCTGAGAAACCATAGGGCTGGATGTTGCAGGCTTCTAAGGGTCAAACTTTAAGGACAAACCTGATAAATAAGGAGTGGTAACATCTTTTCTGGGATCATTTGTGGTAAAGAGCTATAATATATGCCGATGAACGGACTGTAAAAGCCGGCATTGTCCACTTACGCACGGGATATGTGAACTAGGACTAGATCTGGATTTGGAACGAGTATAAAGGGTTTGGGTCTGGGCTGGTTTTGTTTTATTTTCAGGAGGGAAGGGAGAGGTTTGCAAGAATTATGCAAATGTTCTTAGCGTGCGGGTGAAGGAGGCTGCCGACCTGGCACTGAGTGGTAGCACACCCTGTCAACTCAGAAGCCATCTGCCGTAACGCTACAAGTGGTTCTGCCTCTGTGGTTGAGAACCGTTTGGTTTATTAAGATGTAAACATTTTTCATTTCCTCATGAAAAATGTGTAGTATACATTTTGCTTTTTCTGCATTTTTTCAATATAATTTTTAAACAGCGTTGCAGGTTACATTGCATCAGATTGAAATGTTGGAAATAAAAAATTTTACCTTATATTGCAGCCTGATTCATAGAGGGTTGATGCTTTTTATAGACATGTAGTATTAAAATGATTATCAGTTTTAGCAACACACCGCTTATTAACCAGCTCTATTCTATATACTTTATTATTAAGCATTTATTGAAATATTTGAAAATATTTGAAAACCATTAGAGGATGCTCTAGGAGCTGTTAGTGTATCAAACTAGCTGTTTCGGTTGTTGTATATTTATTTGTGGAAACAACTTATGGTTTTAACAACTTCTTTCTGTCAAACTAAAATTTGTGGCCAGTTAAAATTATTTCCCCAACAATAACCGCTTTTTCATTAACATCTTTAACACACAGTAACGGCATAGAAGGGTAAGGAAAGATCAAGGTAGGGTCTTACAATTATTGAAAAGCAAAACCAAATCTTGCTTTCACAGATATGGAAGGAACTGGAGCAGTGGGACGTGCCACAGGACAACTGGAGGAGCTGCAGCCCTGTGAAGCCAAGTCAGTGAGAAAGATGAGCACTGTCCAGTGTAAGACGGGTGACAGAGACACCTTTTCTTCCACTAGGAAAAGTGACAGTCACCAACAGCTACATGGAGAAACATCTCCTGGTGACTCCCTGGACCTTCGGCAGCCAACTGTCCTGGGATGCTCCTACCAGAAGGACGTCCCTCAGCTTTCAACAGGTTACAGCAAGGAAAGAGAGAAGTCCAAAAGGATGCCCAAACCTCAGAATGGTCTTGGAGACCATGTTGCTGTGGTAGCAGCAGAGGTAAAAGAGAAGTGATGTGAGGTGGTGGATCACTGACAAAGCAAGCTTTGTCTGGCTTGCCGTCAATGTGAAGCTGAATCTTCTGTCTCTGGTCACAGGAGAACATACATATATCAGCATGGTGAACCGGGCTGCCGCAGCGCACAGGTACAGATGAACCTGTTACCTGCATCTACAGCCAACTGGGAGCCAACTCTGGCCATGTCTATGTTGTTGAACTTTCTTAGTTTCCAAAACAGGGTGGGTGCATCCAAACTGTCTCTTGAGAATAGTCCTTCTGACACCTCTAAAACTCTCTCCAAGAGTCGTTTGGGGGAGTGCTAGCTGGCTGTCTAGGTCGGCTTTGAGATCGCATTCAAAAGCATTCGGGGATTAGCCTAACAATTCAACAGTGCAGATGATCGGGTTTCTGACACTTTAATATACTAGCACTGATGTAGTCTTAGTGTCTAGAGCAATGCTTATTGGTATGTACGCGTATATACACATATATAGGAATTTTCTCATTTCTTCCATTCAAAGAACCTCAGTATGTGCATAAATCTGTTCCTTTTTCTGAGGAAAAACAAACATGTATTCAACTTCTATTTCATTGTGACTTGAGTAAGTGCTTTCATTCCTTTCTAGTTAAATTTGTGGTGTGGGTTTTTTTTTTTTAATTAAAGTATTTTGCTGACTTAAATCTTTATCATGTCATTGTTTTCTAACACTTTTAGATAACTGGCATGTTATGAACACTGTTATTTATGAATGATAATAATAATGCTGATGTTCTTTAGTCACCCAGAGAATTTCTTTCTGGTTTGTTTTATTGAGCCGGAAGATGAGGGACTGTATTATACACTCTTTTTGCCATAAAATTCTTGGTTGCAAGGTGTCCTGGTGGCACAAGATAGAATTTATACTCCTCTGCAGAAAAAATACTTAAGCAGGAAGGTGAGATTTCTGGCCAGATCAGCAGAGGAAGATGAGGTAAGAAAGAAACCTTGATTTGAAAAAAAACCCAGCGACAAACCAGTTCACTTCAAGCTGAAGGAGCTGAGGTGGAGACACTGGTCTGCATCTGGTACACAGTTTTCTAGGCACAAAAGGAGATTCACCAGTATTAGCTCCTGCACTATATTGCATTTATGAGCATAATTTTCTGGTGAAATTAGACTGACTCCACACTAATCTAGGCTTCTGTCTGAGTGCACAGGAGCTTTTCTGGCTTAAGACAGTTGAGCATGAAGGTCTTATATTAAGTGCAATAGATCAGCCTTTCTGGCCTCTGCCACGGTATGGAAAAACAATTTCTTAAAGTATTTTCTGCAGAAGCCAAACTTTTCTTTTATATGAATCAGCATGGTAGATTCCTAAAGGCTCATGATTCAGGGTCTGGAAAAAAGACATACCTTGCAGAGACATCCAGGTCTGGTGAAATGGAGGTTCTTCCTTTCCTCCATGGATGATACCCAGTTTTAGATGCTTTCACATGATAGAAGATCCTTTCCTCTCTGCAGAAATACAATTCCCTGAACTCCACTCTCCTTAAGTAGTTCTACTCCTAGTAAGTGACTCCATCACAGCCAGTGTGAAAGCAAATAATATACAATTACAGATGTCAGAATGTATGCAAGCAGTATGAAAATAATATAAAATGTAAATTATATGCAAAATTTATATAATGGAGTGTTCTTTTGGGGAAAAAAATCAAACATACTGGAAACCATTAAGGCCTTTAATTAGTCCTTTAATTCATAATCCTCGCATTTATCCATACTTTCTTTACAGAATAAATCATGTCTTGCATGTCTAGACCTCTAATGGAATAAGCAGGGCTAAAAAATCTTTAACTGCAGCATTCTTGATCTTGATTTCCCACAATGCTGTGCATTAGCTGAGTGAGTGTTGGAGCATGGGAAAGAATTGGGGAAAAGGTGAAATAAAACGTGATGAAAAACTAGTGCAAACATAAAGTGAATTCTGAACAAGTAAGAAATTTAGGGGATCTCGTGTTATCAGGGGAAAAAAAAACACTCTAGTGTTCAGAGAGAAAGAAAGTGTGACTGAGACAATGTTTGAAGAACATGTTTAAACATGAGGTGATACCTTTTATGAAAATAATTGGGTTTAGACCAACTGCAACAGCACTTGGATGAAATGGGATCCTACTGCCTTGTGCCTGATGATAGAGATCCAGATTCATTTTGACAACTCTTCCATCTAGACAGGCAAAGGGAAAAATAGCCTCTCACTCCTACAGGGAACGTATGGTTAGATGAACAGACATACCCAAGCTGCCCAGGGCAAGGCAAAGAAGGAGAACACACATCTCATGTCCCAAGCCAAAAGCTTCATTCTGCGATAGTTTGAATCCCAGCCTGGCCTGGGTGGCACCTGCATGTCATAAGTCTTGCCATGAGTACTTTTGGTGATCCTGCTCAAGACCCTTAGTCTTTGTATTCTTGAGTTCTCTTTAATGCTTACGCTATAATTAGGACAACAGTGGTTTCCAGCTTTGCATGGATGTTTTATGGGTAAAGTGGTGTGTTCAAATACCCCTTGATAGGAAGACATTACACATTCCAAAAGCCAGGGTGAGGGCAGGGAAGGGTAGGGATGGAATGGAAGGAGCTAGAGGAAAAACCCAAAATGTGACATGGGTTACCCATGAGGGATGGTGTGCTTTGACAGACTTGAGGTTATTAAACCCCTTCTAGGCCAGGTGCAGGGGAGTCAGCTGAAAAGAATTCACTGTTTTATACTGTCATAGTCCGGTTTCTGGGAGGACACATAAAAAGAGAGGAACAGGATTTCAGCTCAGCTTTTCAAAGAAGCCTAGAGGCGTGTTGTGGTAAAGACTTACGCTCCCGCGCAGCCACGTTCAGGCCAGCTCTGTGAGGGACACTAAGCCCTTTCAGCAAATTTACTTAGGCTTGGCAAAGTGCTAACTTCCCCACACTGAACATCAAGGAAGCCTTCAAAGTGCAGGCAATATGGCTGTAAAAGCCCCTGCATCTGCCTGTGCAGACCCACCCTCTGAGACCCAAAGTCTTTCTTGACAGTCATGTTAAATGTCGGTGAAATTCGACAAGTTTGGCTCCACCGCAGCCAATGGTAAAGATTTCATTAAGTTTGTTGGATTTGGGGTTTCCAGCCGCTAACCATTTTCTGTAGTCTCATCTCCAATAGCACTTGAGTTTCTTTATTTATAAGAGCGTGTAGCTGAAAGGATGCCTTGTTTTTATCCAAGCTCTCCAGGTTTGTCTGAATTCCTAGACAATGTATGGTCAAAATTAGTATTCGTCTTCCCCCCCCCCCCATTTTGTGGAAGTGGCATTTTTTCCTCTTATGTCTGAAGTAGAGGAGTGCATTACAGACAAATTTGCCTAAGGCCTTGGGCCAGAGTTGATGAGACTTCACAAAGATACAGGAACAGGCACATGGATAGAAAAAAAGAAAGCCTGTGAAAAATTAAAATGACAAGCCTGGTTAGGGAGCAGAGATAACTGGTGATGTAGTAAAATTAATTACAGTCTGGGTTGAAGGAATTGTGTGCCTAAGACAAAATTAAAAAAAAGAAGAAAAAAAGAAAAACCAAATAACAGCAATGAGATTATAAACCCTTTCATCATCTCTATATGGTATAACTCCCAATCCCGATTTATTATGACATTTATTATGGCATTTATTTCTACAGGATGAGAGGTATAAATGGCAAAAAAAGGAGGTAAGTGTCCAGTCTGAAGGCTTTTCTCTTAGCTTCTGATTCTGCAATGAATATCCTTATTAAGAGTGAAATGACATTAAAAAACAAATCTTCAGTGGAAGAGGAACTGTGAGAGAAAACCTTCGCTGGATCAGGAAAGCTGCATGATGCAACACTCCAAGGGTGATTATGGGTGCTTACTGATTATGCAGATTCACGGGTTTTTTTGAACATTTTTTTTGCAATCATTATGCATTTCCTAGGACTTGAAATTATTCCAGCTTTGTACCTACTAAAACATGGGAAATACTGGGTGATGATTTGTTGATCAACTTTATAAAGACGATTGCAAGAACAAAAACCGGATAACACACAACAGGATCATTCCAAGATTCCAGAACACAACAAAGGGTATTTGCACAGGAATTTCTATCGTATATAAAAGGAAGGTGCTTTTGGTGGGTGGTGACAGGAGGTAGGTGCTACCTGAGATACAAGATTTCATTTCTTGGGTGACAGGACAAGGTTGCAGTGAGGAACAGTGAAGTTCCTAGGTAAGTGAGGTCCACCTAGGAAGCACCTTTGGTAGATGCCATAGTTGCTTTTCACTGGCTCAAACCTCTGTGTTTGTGTGTGTACATCTGGGGCTGCCAAGCAGCTACCAACAATCTGCCGTTCTCACCAAGGCATTTCAAAATTTTCAATTTTCAAAGAACAAAACGAAACTAGAGTAACCATAGCGTAGGGGAGTTTTCTGAAAAGGAAAATAGAAAGACATAGAGAATGTTTTATGTTTTAAACTGGAAGTTGAAATGTCTTTTGAAGGAGGGTCATTTGGAGAGGTATTTATGCTCTCCTTTTGCTTTCTTTTTTTTTTTCTTTCACATTCTGACCAAAAAAGGGAGAAAAACAGTAGCGAAGAGGGAAAGAAAAAAAAAAGACATAACACTCAAATTGATTGAAAAATAAAATATTACAAATTGCTCAGTTTGTCCTTAGTTTTATGCTCAAGGTGAACATTTTGGCAAAAAAAAACCAACAAAACTGGAAGACAGTGTGAAAGAAAAATTTGATTCTGTCTGAGCTTCTGTTCCTCTCTCTTGGTCTCCAGCTCAGTGAATCACTTTCTCCTAAAATACCCCCAACATGCTGTCAACTTTGCCTCAGATGTTTCAATACAAAGCTTTTTCCTCACATTACAAGCTACCTAAAAAATAGTCCTTGTTACTGATGAACCTGGCTCAATACGCAGTTATGAACAAAGACCATGGCAGAAGATTGTGCGTAAGCTAGGTAAACCTCTGAATAACTTCTGTGTTGTATCAGACCAGACCCTCATACTGAGGGCTGCCAGTGTCAGGTACTTGGGGGTAATTATAAGAAAAAGGCAAATGTGAAATGAGCCTTCCCTGGATTTTATTATAAGCAAGAAGAGATTTCTGGGAATGGTGGTTGCGCCTAATGGCCATTGGATGGACCTATCGCTCCCAAACATTTTCGGAAAGTGTAGTATTAATATAACGTTACACTGAATTGTCTGTATCGCGCGTGAAAAAAAGTTATTTCTGCTTTTATTTTAAGTAAATGTTCTGCCTCATATTTCCCAGGTTTTGTTGCATAACAAATAGGGAGTAATGCTTATTCACCTTGCTTTTCCAGATGTCCCACATTCTTCATCCCTTTCAAAGTTCTGTGAGAGTCCTGTGGGATGCAGGGATCTGACTTAAAATTAAAAAAATTAGGGAAACAAATAAGGGGTAATACTCCACAGGAAAAGGAGGGAAAGAGAATATATCCTCAGTCCTCCTGCAAAAGACGTCCCTCCCTCTGGATTTGTGCAGTTAGACCTTATGCAGATAGATGCTGACTAGGACCTTTGGTCCTTGATTAGAAACCTAAATTCACGTGGAAAAAATCAAGGATGAAAAGGTGTAATACTAAAACCAGCTACTTAAATCTGGGATCACTAGGGAAAGGAGAAGAACAGAAGCATGTGACAAGGCCAAGACAACAGTGTGGAAAACGATCTCTGCAGCATCGCTGTGGAAGATGGACTCCACCCAGACCTGACCACATTTCTCAGAGATAGGAGGTACATGGAGCACGCACCTAAATGCTCTGCTGCTTTGGGTGTAGGTCATCTCATTCATCTCCCGATAGGTCATTTGTCCATCCCCCGTGACAGGTTAAGTGTATTCTCTCCTGATATACCTCTCCGTTCTGGAGTACATTAAAGATGAAGCCGGTGCCCAAGACTCGCCAAGTCTCCCAGCCGTCAGAGGGAACGATGCTAAACATATCCCACCCTTGCTCTGCCTCCCTCCCTCCCTCCCTCTCTCCCTTGGCCGTCTCTCCATGTCTAGGTGCTGACAAAAGTTATTTGTCGTATTCCCTTCATTCGTTGAGTGACAGGAGACTGGTGTCAAGTGAGAAAATGAAATGTAAATTTTATTAAACACCTTCTCATCTCTGTGTATCAATCCAGATTCCAGCCTAACACAGCAAATCAAATCCTGTCTTCACCAGCCCTGAGGGCACACAAAGAATCATTTCTCCTTAATACCATTCCCTCCTAGTAAAATATTTTCCTGTTTAGTAAATGAAAATTTAAAATGCAAACCCTATTTTAATCCCAGAGAAAAGATGTGCATTGCAGGGAGAAGGATGCTACATTTCATTCTGTTATGCCTCATGCTTTCTTCTTGTTTTCAGACACAGCAATGATGATTAGCTGAAGCATAAATTGCAACTCCCTTTTAAGACTTGCCCATCGGGACTTTTTATCTTCATGTCCACCACTGGGTTTAGTAGCTTACTAGTCCAAAGATGACTCAGTATCTACTTGTTTAATCTAAAATCGCATGGTAAATTATATGATGTACTGAAGTCTGAAACACTATTCCCAAATGAATGGCATCAGAAGTTCTTTGCTGTGGATCCTCTATTTCTCTAAGGATGAGAGTCTTGGTCCACTGTGAGAGGTTATATTGTCAGAAAAGGAAGCTTTTAATTCAAGGCTTCTTGTTGCTGAGCAAAATCGTGGTTGATTTGTCTTCCTTGATAGTCACAGAGCATAAAAATATTTATTTATTTATTTTGGTAACCGTGTGAAGACATTTATATCTGTTTATCCAGGCTGTGTAGTGGTCGAAATTAGGATAGAGACAATACATATATGAGATAAACCTTTCACTCCCAAAAGATGGCACTGGAGAATAATTTTATCAGAGCCACTGATTAACCAAGCCTCCATCTGCATGTGGGATGCTGGAAGCACTGGACCATTGCTGTCTGAGAAACTCAGTGGAGGAGCAAAACCAAGACCACCTAAATTTCATCTACACTTATTAACCTTAATTATTAAAAGTTGGGTTTCTAGTCTAATCTAATTCTCCCTCATGTGTGGTTAATGTAGACAGATATGCACCCAGGAGGGTGCTTCACTTCGCTTCTCATACTCAACTATTGCAGGATGGGCCAAATGACCTGGTGAAGTGCCTGTCTCTGCAAGTATTACCTGAACAACTTAGATGAGATGGCTGACTTCTACTCTTGTCAAGCAGGCATTTCAGCTTAATCTGGCTCTGCACTTCCTACTTCCAGCAGGGTCTTTCAGTGATCAGTTCCCAATTCATCATGAGTTGTTTTCTGATGGCGAAAGTACAATGGAGTACACAAATACTGCATAAACAGATGTCTTGCAGCATTTTTTTCCCTCTAGAAATAGTTCCCTGCTCTGTAAATGCCACTCTTGGCAGTAACTCGTCCAGTGCCAGTTTACCTTGAAGATGGGCATCCCGGGATTGCCTAGTTCCCCCACCTGAGACAGCCCCTAAGAGGTGACTTTGGTCATCTTATGGTCCTGGGAGTTAACTGCAAGGTCAGTCAAGGTTCCTACCTTGCAGTCCTACAAGATTTGCCTACAGCACTTCATTTCAAGGAGGCCAAGGGTCTATGCAGTCCCCAAAAACTCTGGAAAAAATTGTAAAAATTCTAAAGAAAATATTTTAATAATTTTTAAAAAATCTAACATTTCTGCTATTTTTTTTGAACTCAGGTTTTCCCTTCAAAGAGAAAGTAGACTCCTGTGAGCCCGAATCACTGTTTTTCCTAGCCCATTTTGGAGGAAAAGCTATGCCATTGTCCGTGAATCAGGGATAGATAACATGAAGCAAGGAAGAGTTAAACAACTCACTAAAGCTTGCACTATGAACAAGTGGAAAAGAAATCAGCAAAAGCACCCATTTCCCTTGGCTATCTATCCTCAGACAAATTCACTACACCATTTTTGTTATCTAAACCTGTTTCAGAAGGGGAAATGGAGACAGGCAACACTGAAAAAGGAACGCAGGGCAAGACTTGCAGCTTATGCATTAGGTTGCATATCAGCGGTCCTCAGTTCAAGTCTGCATCCTGCCACCAATTCCCCTCTGTGACTTTAGGCCACTCATTTAATGTCTCTGCCCCTCAGCTCCTCACGTGAAAAATGAGAATGCTAATGCAGCTTTTCGCTGTACCTCAGTCCACTTTGCCCACTCAGGCTTCAGGGTCCTCAGCACTGAGGCTGTTTCTAATTAATTATTTTTGAAATGCAGTTAAATCCTGGCATTCCAGTTGCTACTGAAACCATCCTGGAAACAAAAGAATCACAGAATCACAGAATCACTAGG
>NW_010558487.1:0-8377 GCF_000687285.1 Phaethon lepturus
TCGGGTGGTTGAAGTCTCCCAGCAAGATGAGTGCGATGTGAGTGCGATGCCTCCTGTAGCTGGAGTAGGAAATCACTTGATTGGGTGACCTGTAGTAGACATCAATCAAAGGTTGCCTTTGTTGCCTTGGTCCCTGACTCTTACCTATAGGCTTTCAACCTGCTCGTGGCTATTCTTCAGAGAAGCTTCGCACTCTATCCATTTCTTGATGTAGAGGGCAACCCCTCTGCCTTTCCTTCCTCACCTGTTCCTTCTAAACAGCCTGTAGCCATCTATAGCTGCACCTCCGTCCTGGGATTTGTCTCACCAAGTTTCAGTAATGGCAGCAAGGTCATAGCTTTCTAGCAGCATGGTGGCTTCCAACTCTTCCTGTTTGTTGTCCATGCTGCATGCGTTAGTGTATAGAGGCACTTCAGCTGGGCTGTCTGCCATGTCACCCTCTTATAGGAACACCATTCCTTTGAGGTCTTTTCTGGTGCAACAGGCTGAGGGGCTTTGCTAGCACCCTGACCCTCTAACCTTCATGTGTCATCCCACAGCTTATGAGGGGTAAGCCTGATATTTTCTGCCTCCCCTTTCATGTCTAGTTTAAAGTCCTGCCAGTAAGTCCCACTAGGTTGCAAGCAAAGACCCTCTTCCTCCTTTAAGAAAGTTTAGTCTCACATGATGCCAGTAAACCAGGTGCTGTGTAGACCATCTCGTGGTCAAAAAACATGAATTGTGGCAGAGACACCAGTCACAGAGCCAGGTATTAATAGACTGGGCCTGTCTCTTTCTTCCTATCTCACTGCTCGCAACTGGAAGGATAGAGGAAAAAATAATCTGTGCTCCAGATTCCCTTACCAACCATCCCAAGGCCCTGAAGTTTCTTTTGATGGCCCTTGGACTATGTGTTGCAGTTTCATTGCCACCCACTTGGAAGAGCAGTAGTGCTCTTCCATATCAGTATGATTGAAATATTCAAAGTCAGGTGGTTGAAATTCATTTTATACATTTCACTGGGGACATAAGTAAAGGATTTTTTAAAAACAAAGTGCTGGGAACCTATAATTTCCACACCTCAAATCAAATCTGAGAAACCTTATAATTTTGGAGCGCTAAACATCTTATTTAGGTTTCTTAAACACATAGATTGTCTCCTTTGTTCACCTTTGATAGTCACCTTTCATCTTGATTTTTTTCATAGGTTCTGGCACTTCTACTAAACCCCTTATTGAGGTCAGTAACACAAGATATTTTTGCCTGCTAGCTTAAAGGTCATAACCCATCCAATGTGAATAACAAACAGATGCAGTCACCTTCTACTGGCATAAAACTTGTAAATATGCAGTGTCAGATTCTGTTATTACACAATGTGTTAGATGACTCTTTTGATTTCAGTGCATGAATGACTATGACCTATTAGGTTAGTACAATAGGCAGAGCAGCCAATGAATTGTCTGCAGTATAGCTATGACAGGTAGTAGTTCAGAAATATCACTTCTGAACATGTGGCAAGGAATAATCAAGTAATATCATTACCAGCATGAATTTTGAATTTCTCATTCAGCAACATATCTCATGAGATAATTAACATTCTTAATATAAGGATTAATGTAAGGGGCAACCATTAGGCAAAAAAAAGCCTATTACTGCCTAAGAGTTTTTTCCAGCAATAGACACATCCAGAGAAGTGAATCTGAAAGGGGCTTTGAAATGTCCTCTAAGTCAGGCATCTGCTCCTCAGGCAGCATGAGCTGTGAATGTCCTCGTTAGGAGATATTGTTTAAGCTGTTTTGGTTTGTTTGGGTTTTTTTTTAAGACCAACGGTGGAGATTCCAGTCTCTTATTCCACCCCTAATAATTAGAAATCTTTTCTTGATTTTCAAAATCCCTTGTTGCAGCTGAAATTCAGCTCTTCTTGTGCTATCCTAGCGCACATATAAAGCAGTGTTATCATATAGCTCCTGTAGTTTCATGCAGAAAAATCTCACATCTTCTGTAAGTTTTTTCTTTATTAAAGCAAACCAATTTTTCATCAACAGTCTATATTGTCAAGTAACTAACTTCTAGATTCTGGACCATTTGGCTATATCTTTCTTGAAGTCGATAGTGTTTGACAGTCCAGAAACATTGCCTTAGCCAATATGGAAAACATGCATGCGTTTTCTTCATACCCCAAAATATATCTTATGACATTAAACTTTTTTTCCAACAGTGTTACTTCATTAAACTTAAGTAATATCCTTTAGAATATCAGTTGGTAGTTAAACACCAATCATTACTATAGACATATTTTCCAGGACTTGCCTCTTGGGATAGTTATGCCTATTATCTCATTTACACCTTTGATTCTGGTCTCCAATCATTGACATATTTAGGATGACATCCAGGTAATTGTGTCAAGAAAATACAATTCCTTGTCTAAGTTTCAACAACTTCTCATTATATGTAGAGCAGACAGATTACATAAAGATACAGAAGAAAGCCAAATGATTAGAAATACAGGGATGAAAGACAACATGAAGAATTAAAGGGTTAATTACAACTAGAGAGAAAGTACCCAAAAAGCCAGGGAAGGAAAAGGAAGCATTGAATGAACACAACCATAAACAAATAGAACCATGAAGGTTATAAACCTCTGCATTCCTTCTATATAAAGCAAACTAGGTCAGAATTTGATTCAGTTTAGGTTCAGATAATAGGAAGACTTGATCTCCATCTAATTTTGCTCTACACTATAGTTTGCTTGTGCTGGCTCTACCTCCAATCTGATACGGAGAAAAGAATTCAAAAGATGTCTCTAAGTACCAGATTTATTTTAAAACTCATTATATTGGATCTCAAATGCATTATTTTCTGGGCTTAAAACCAACATAAACATAGATGAATTTGCCTTTTGAGTCACCAATATTGTAAACTCACAGCTGCTTGGAAGATTCTCTGGGGCTGTCAATAACCATTTTAAGACTGTTTGAATTAGGCACTAGATTAGCATAGGAAGGCAGCAAAGTCCAGAGACTATACCCACCTGGCTTAAAAAAGTATAGCATTGGGCCATTAGTATCCTGCACCCAGTTCTGAGTAGTCAGCTAATAAACCAAGCAAGCATTCTCCAGCTACATGTAAGCCTCATTCCTGTTTCTAAAATCTTTCCTTAACATTTGCGATATAATTAACATGGCAACCAGAAGAATTTTTACCTTATAACTCTGGTAGTGCGAACAAGCCCTTCACATTCCGTGCTCATTTTAACTGTCGCCAGTAACCTTCAATAAAGAAATTACCTTCTATTGTATGGTACATGTTATTCTCTGTTTGTTTAGTCACAAACCTTTTGGTTCTGGCTTGTCCTTGGAAAGCTAACAAAGAGTCTCGGCACCTAAGGGTTTTGTTGGAACTACTGTAACTTGATTTAAAAAGTTTACCTACCGAGATGAGTCATGAAGAAGGAAATAATAAGTGTTTTTGTGACTCGTAAAATGAATACTTTGATCTAAGTTAGTAACATGTATGTAGTCCAGTATTTACACACAGTGACACTGGATGTAATTGGAGCTCTGCAGGTTATACTGGAGTAATTTTTACATTAAAATAATATTACATGCAACTTGCTTACACACAGATCAAAACAGAATGAGTCAAAATATAAGATTATTGCAAACGTTGTCAGAGTGAAAATTGCAAAAAATATGTCACAACCCAAAAGACAGGATCAAATATTTTAATAGTTTGGCCAATGGAAGGTGCTTTAGCTTGATTGTAAAATAGATGAATAGTAACCTTTTGCATTGGCTTCCTTTAATATCATTGATTTGGTGCTACCACACCAACTTTATGATGGTTCATGAACATTGGAGTACAATTGTTAGTAGGAAATTCTATAAGAAATGTTAATGAGACAGGCTTTATTTGCAAAAATATAACTGAAAAAAAAATGCATACTTAAAATTGATACTACATGCTTATATTGATCAACACTGTTGAAAATTGTATGTTTTTTTCCCACCTGATTTTCATTCTCCAACAGTATCAGCAATTATATTCTTTTTTTTTAAAAAAAATTTAAAACAAAACCAAAATCCATTATAATTTTGAAAGAATGCTTTGGGTATTGTCCAGATGGAAAATGTGTACCTATGTAGTTAGAACCAATTCTGCACATTGGTGCAGAGACTTGTCTGTGATCTGCCCCAGGTTTATGTCATTTCCGTTCCTTGGTTCCAATGACCTGTTTCCATGTAACAAGCCGCTGTGACTGTTTTTCATGCACTCAACAGCCTGCTAAATGTTCATGAATAATTGTGCTGTATTAGGCCAAAGTCTAATGCCTAACCTAGTAGATGATATACAATTAAAATCTGCAGGAAAAGAGACATTCAATTGAATGTTTCTGATTGAATTAAATGAGATTATATCTGCATTTTTCATCTTGTACCCCACTGGATTCTTTTTTTAGCATTAAGTAATGCTGCTTTCAGCACTAAATAATCTGCCATTTATATGGCGTGCCAGGATGACTGACAATACCTATGAGAAAGACTATGTTTTTTGGTACTTTTTGTGCTCTTCCATACTTCCTACCACTAGATATACCCATGTTCAAATCACCGCCAAGTGTAATGGAAGTCCTTGCTATCTGTTACCAGAATAGCTGCTTACCAAGAATAAAATGACCCTGCTCATTCTGCATCCAGAAAGTTTTGGATGAAGCCATATATGAATACAAATTTGCATAAAGAAGCCAGCAAGAGGACTTTTTCTTTAACTACTTTTAGCAGGCATAGTTGCTGGTTTGCCGTGAGTGCAGCTAACCCGAGGAACGGAAGCAGGACAGTCCCAGAATTGTAGAATAATACTCAGAACATTCAAGAGTGGATTCCAATGTATAAATATTCTGGGAACCTGAATAAACTTTCACCATTTTCCACTGAGTATTGAGAAAGTACCTTACTCCAAATCTTAGTAAGTTAGGTGCATTAATGCTTAATTTATGTGTCACAGAGCCTGAATAAAGGCCTGCTATTCAACTCTGAGTGCCCTGTCTTCTGGTTTTGTAGACTTTAATGAGACTTTTGAGGTTATGAGGTGTGAAAATGAGGCCTTTAGCTGGAGAACTAACAAAGAAAACCCTTACAGATCAGGATGCTGAGATTTGCACATTGCAATAACAAACATGAAGATATTTGTCCTGGTTTCAGCTGGAGTAGAGTTAATTTTCTTCATAGAAGCTAGTATGAGGCTATGTTTTGGATTTGGGATGAAAAAATATTGATAACATACCGATGTTTCTAATTGTTGCTAAGCAAAAGTCCAAGGACTTTTCAGCTTCCCATGCTCTGGTCTGCCAGCGAGAAGGCTGGGGGTGCACAGGAAACTGAGAGGGGACACAGCCAGGACAGCTGGCCCAAATTAGCCAAAGAGATATTCCATACCATACAACATCATGCTTAGTATATAAACTGTGGGAGTTGTCCATGGAGGAGCCATGGCTTGGGAATTAACTGGACATTAGTCAGCAGGTGGTGGGCAATTGTGCTGTGTATCATCTGTTTTGTATATTCTTTTATAATTATTATTTTTATCATTATTATTTTTATTTATTTATTTATTTATTCATCCTATTAAACTGTCTTTACCTCAAGTTCTACCCTTTTTCTTTTTTCTGATACTCTCCCCCATCCCGCTGGGTGAGGAGAGGGTGAGTGAATGGCTATGTGGTTGTTTTGGCTACCTGCCAGGTTAAACCACGACAATGCCATATAATCACTGTGTATTTCCCATTTCAATCTCAGAAAACTTAATAGTATACACTGTGTGATTTAGCTCAGAAATTACAAGGCTAGAAAGAGATAGGTCTCTTGATTATTGGCATCCTGCATGTAACCGCAGACAATAACTTTGTGACATTGGGCAAACCTGGTGTCACGTAAAATAACCATATACACAACATCAAAAAGCGTATGTTCTAAATACTACTGTAATGATTTCTCTAGGGTTCTCACATCCAAAGGTGGCATGTAAATCTTATTTTGCCACATTTAAAGTGGATTTTTGACGGGATAGATTGTAACAAATGTGGCTTTTTAAATTTTTTTTTTTTTAAGAGCAAAGATTAACAATAAACCTCAATAACTCTAGCAAAAGCTGTTACTGCTTTCACACTGTTTGATTTCTGCATATGCATATTAACTGATACAGGGGGACTTAAACACATAACTCCTATTGCAGTGCTGGGAGTTACATATGACAGACTCTGCTATGTGATGTGACTATAACCGGGAGGGTCTGTGTGCTTGAAATAGTTATATTTTGGTCGGAAGAAAAATACTATGCTACTTGAACAGAAGATTGTCTTAAAGTGAAATTGCTCAGACTAGTTTCACTTTACTCTCTTAGTTAATATGAAAGGCTAAAAACTTATTATTTTTTCTTTTTTTAGTGACCTGTTTTTTTGATGGGAATCCTTCCTAACACCCTGCTGAAGGTCTGTATTAATAAATGAACAGAACAAAAGTAATTTTAATAACTGGATTGAATCAGCCTGTTAATTTTTTTTTTTATTTAGTGTTGAACTGCATATTATTTAGTATTGTAACTTGAAGTTTCTCCAAAAAGGCAACATATTGAAATGCAGAGAATGCTGTATGCACATTAAAAATTATCTGGAAAAATAAAGGATCCAAAAAACAGCAAAAAATAATCAGGAAAGAATTTTGCATGAGTACAGCAGAGACACAGGTTCTTGCTAGCATGTCTCTATAGCTATATAGCTATAGTGTGTGCTAAAAGATTAGGAGTTCACAGACTTAGAATCAAAGTAACTTTAGCCATAAACCCTGAATACTTCAGATGTATGAATGGAAGTGCTGAAGGAGTGAAATATTCCTCCCTGAGAATACCAGGTAACATTTATACAGCTGGTATCTACAGCTCTTTTTCCTTTATCTGTATATCACATGACATACATGGTATGGTGGTCTTTTTGGAGATGGGAATAAAAGCAATTTTCTCTTGTTGTTCAAGAGCTATCAGCCATACCTGATGTGAAGTACATATACATCCTGAAAATCTTTTCAGGAAGGTTGAATTTCATCACAGGATTTTTACTTTGATATATCGCTGCCTCCTCACAGCAAAACTGGTGTCAACTGAATGACACCAACTTTCATCTGACGCACTACAGTCTGGTGGAAGACAAACTCTGTTCCTTCAAATTTGTCTCAACTTGTTGTGGTTTAGCCCCAGCTGGCAACTAAGCACCACACAGCCGCTCACTCACTCCCCCACGGTGGGACGAGGAAGATAATTGGAAGAGTAAAAGTGAGGAAACTCATGGTTTGAGATAAAGACAGTTTAATAAGTAAAGCAAAAGCCACCCACGCAAGCAAAGCAAAGCAAGGAATCCATTCACTACTCCCCATGGGCAGGCTGGTGTTCAACCATCTCCAGGGAAGCAGGGCTCCATCACACATAATCGTTTCTTGGGAAGACAGACGCCATAACTCCAAATGTCCTTCCACCACTTCCTTCTTCTTCGTTCCAGCTTTATATACTGAGCATGATGTCATATGGTATGGAATATCTCTTTGGCCAGCCTGGGTCAGCTGTCCCAGCTGTGTCCCCTCCCAGCTTCCCGTGCACCCCCAGCCTTCTCACTGGCAGGCCAGCACAAGAAGCTGGACTGCCCTTGACTACTTAGCAACAACTCAAAACATCAGCACCTTATCAAAATTTTCTCATCCCAAATCCAAAACATAGCCTCACGCTAGCTTCTGTGAAGAAAATTAACTCTACCCTGGCTGAAACCAGGACATTATCGACCCCTTATTCCATACCATTTACGTTATGCTCAGGTACCTCCCACACCTTTCACGTTATGCTCAGGTACCACACTATCCAATACAATCTCATTAACCACCACCCACCTTCCCAACCTTTGATATAATACACAGATTATCGTCCCCTTAGTTCATAAACCTCCCTCCAAAATGTCTGTGAAATGTCCACAAATGTCCATGATATCTCCACTGAGTTCATTTAGTCCATGACTTTGGGCTCCATCCCTTATGGTGGTCACTCAGGACAGACGAGGTGGGGTGTTGCACAGAGATACTGGGCACCAAAACCAGCTCAGGTCAGGTCACTGCAGCACTTGCACTGCTTCTTGTAAGGTTTGTCCTCTGTTGGTTCAGGTGGTTCCTGCTATAGTAGTTCCTATAACATGCAACTCAAACCATGGGTTACAACAGTTTAAAGGTATTTCTATTACAGTCTCCACCCCTGGGGCCTTTGGACTGGACCACAGGGTTTAACATTGCAATGAACTCCTCCCCTTGCCCCTGCTCCAGCTTGGACTTATCCACAGACTGCAGTCCCTTCCATGAGCCACAGTCTC
>NW_010558487.1:8538-10651 GCF_000687285.1 Phaethon lepturus
ATTTCCAGGAATGTACCTGCACTGTCGAGGGCTTCTCCATGGCCACACATTTTGAGGTGCTCCAGCATGACCTCATGCACAACCACTAATATGTCAAGGTGTACCTGTTGCAACATGGATTTATCACAGCCACAGACGCTTTGAGATGTACCTTCTCCAGCATGGACTTATCCTTGTGCCACAATCTCATCAGATGTATACCTGCTGTAGCACAGACACAACCACGGCCACAGATGCTTCGAGATATACCTGCTCTGGCATGGGCTTACGCATGGCCACAGACGCTTCGGGGTGTCCTGCTCCCACATGGACTCATCCACAGGTCACAGTCCCTTTGACTCGAGTTCACAGTGGAGTTCCAGCCTGTCCAGTACAGCAGCACAGAAACAGCAGTGAAGCCCCGGCCAGCTGCCAGCCCAGGCGCGTCGCCATTGCTGTTATCAAAACGTTCCCAGGCACAGCGGAGTAAGATGATAAGCGCTAAAGCAAGCAGCAAAAGCAAAAAGCAGCCACTAACAAGCACTAGACTCTAATATACAGTGAGGCAAGCAAGCCCCATGGCAAGCACAGTTAATAGCTAAACAGTGATAACAGCTATAAATTCGATCTAGCACATTCCAGTCAAATCTGTCGTTATCTCGAACCCTTCAAGCCCCACATAAAGACGGAATACCTAGTCCCAGTTCTTTGAAATTGCTTTTCTGACTTTTTACAAGGCTCCAAGGGAGAAAGCCTGTGATGAGAGGCCCAGCTTTGAAAATGTAGCAGGATTCCTTTTCTGTGGTAGCTAGGGAACAGTCTTGAAAGCCAAGTTTATCCATATATGTGCATATATATGCACATTTGAAATGTGTAATTTGAAGCTTTTTCATATATATTTATAAATTCACAAATTTGTATTTGTGTGTATATGTTGCACATATACATTTTTTAAAAATCGGACACAAGAGAGTCAGACGATCAGCAGTACGGCAGCATGGCAGCAGCGAAAGAAAAAGCAGCCACTAACGAGCACCAGACTCTAAAATACATAAGGAAAGCAAACCCATGGCAAGCACAGGGGCCTGGCAATTAGTAGCTAAACAGCAATAACAGCTATAAATTCTAACTATCGTCTAGCACATTCCAATCAAACCTGTCATTATCTCAAACCCTTCATGCCCCATGTTGGGTGCCAAAAAGGACTGTCATGGTTTAGCCCCAGCCAGCAACTAAGCCCCATGCAGCCGCTCGTTCCCTCCCCCATGGTGGGACGGGGGGGAGAATTAGAAGAGTAAAAGTGAGAAAACTCATGGTTTTTGGAAGAGTAGAAGTGAGGAAACTCATGGTTTGAGATAAAGATAGTTTAATAAGTAAAGCAAAAGCTGCACAAGCAAGAAAAGCAAAAAAAGGAATTCATCCACCACTCCCTATGAGCAGGCAGGTGTTCAGTCATCTCCAAGGAACCATAGCTCCATCACGCATAACAGTTTCTTGGGAAAACCGACACCATCACACCGAACATCCCTCCACCCCTTCCTCCTTCTTCGTACCAGCTTTATACACTGAGCATGATGTTATATGGTATGGAATATCTCTTTGGACAGCCTGGGTCAGCTTGTGTCCCCTCCCAGCTTCCCGTGCACCCCCAGCCTTCTTGCTGACAGGCCAGCACGAGAAACTGGACTGTCTTTGACTGCTTAGCAACAACACAAAACATCAGCACCTTATCAACTTTTTCTCATCCCAAATCCAAAACATAGCCTCACACTAGCTTCTATGAAGAAAATTAACTCTACCCTGGCTGAAACCAGGACATTATAAGAACCAGCAGCCACAAAATTTTTCCTTAAGAATGTAAATCAACAAGAAAGTCATGTGTTTCACCTTTTTCTACATGGCAGTATTCTTTTCAGAGGGTGGCATAAGACACTGTAAGACACAGAAGAGTGTGATTGGGGTTTGAGTGCGTTTTCATCTCCTGCCACTAAGTACACTGTGTATTTATGACAGCTGTTTGAAATCTGTGATCACTGTGTGCTCCTTATATGTATTCAAGAACTTTTAATATCAAATGACTTTCCATTATACTTTAGATAAGAATGGATTTATTTCTCTGTAATGAAATCACATT
>NW_010558487.1:10682-14158 GCF_000687285.1 Phaethon lepturus
TTCCTGCTTACTTAGGACTCCTCATCCTTTGTGCTGTTGCAAACAGCAGTTGCCTTGCAGAGTCCATCAGCATTCATGTAAGTGCTTCTTAAGCTCCAGAAAGTTAAGTTTGCAACTGTCTTATACTTAAGATATATTAATAACCTCTTTCCTTCTGCCTTTCTTCCTCTAGGAGAAATAATCTATAATTTGAATGCTTTCAAAGGTTCATCTGAACATGAAGAGAATACTGGGGAAAAACTAAGAACTGAGACTTGAATCTCTTTCCAGTGTTAGTAGTTGTTTTTACCCCCTCTGTTAATGTTGTCCAGTGATTAAGTGCAGTGATTACAGGGGAACATGACGGTCATGGAAAGCTTTCATGACAGGAGAAACCAAAGTGTACCAAATGCATGTCCCACTTGCATCAATGTAATCAATCTGTAGTTTCCTCTAATTAAAACAAAGCTGGCTGGTAAATATATATTTTAAGTAATAATTTAATAATAATTGCAAATTAAATTTTTTTTCTGTTCTGAAAATTTTTGAGGAAGGAAAAAAATTGTTTCAAGGTAATACTACAATTTCATTTCGATTTGACTTTCCATTGAACTTCCAAATGGCGTATCCAAATTTCCTAACTGCTCCATTCTGATTTAATTTTGTAAAATCATATTTCAACCGAAGAGATATTGCCACAAAAGGTTTGTGTTTTTGCCAAGACTGTTTTTCAAAAGAAGCCTTTCACTAGGTACTCTGATTAGCCCCCTACATCCCAACTGGGAGTTAACATATCTGACATAGACTTAATGTCACTTCTTACTATAACTTTCATGAATTTGCACAAGTTTTATCTGTCTCGCATCTGTTTTGGAAATTAACATTGATAGCTAGCAAACTTGCTTTTATTGACAAGTATTTCTAAAATCATCTGGATTTATCTAAGGGATGCTGAAAAATTAACACAGATTCCATTCCACCCCAACCTAAAAGGCTCCACCTTTTCAGCAGCATGTTGCTCCATTCAGCTGAGCCAGGAGACTCCTCAGCTATTGCAGTGGAAAATCAACAGGGTTAGTTTAAAGAGCTTTCCTTGGCAGCTGAAGGTAAGCTTTAATTTACTTTACACTGTAGCAAGGAGTACTCATACTGCTTACTGTGCAGGATTCAATGGAGGGCAGCAACAAATCACTAAGACACTCTTTAAACTGCCACAGCCATTTCCTCAGCTACTGGCAGAGCAGAACCTCCACTGAATTTCACCTGCCAACTGAGCAGTCACTCATGTGCACCTCTTCACTTATCTCCTGGCGAAACAGATTTTTCTTATCTTCCCAGTTGAAGAAACAAGGCAAGGACTGAATCTCTAGCATTTTATTTCTACAGCTTATTCCACTCAAAGAGTTCAAGCTATTTGTTTTTTCACCAGAAGAGAAAAAGTGAAGTGAATGCATGTTTGAGAAAAGAGTGTTTTTACTCTGAGATATTGATACCTCTTTTTTGAATGGGAGCTTGCTAACAATGCCATCTGGGGCAAAATTGAAATATACATTGCTTGAGATTATTTTCCTGAGGCAAACAACAAACAATTCAAAACCCACCAGCACATTTCCAAACTATCAGCTGAACAATTATTCAAACCTATCTGACTCACTTGGAGAATAAAACTGTCTTGCCACTGTGATACTCAAGCAGGATAAAAGCAATTTAATTCAAACTTCATAGTAAGAATGAAGAGTTAATAGAGAAATGTAGTATGGAAAGTACTGTAAGTCTAAAAGTACATACCTCTCCTGTCTGCTATGGGTAAATGATGTCTAATTATGCCTTTTCATCAAGCTGTTTTCCAGAGCACTCCTGTTGCATTTATCATTTCTGAGCTGCCAAAAGCATGGCATCAAGCTGCAAACCTCTCATCTTCCTGCTTGGGCTGCCAGAAAGGAACACTAGGTGTCTCTTGACCGTTACCTCAGTCCCTGTTGCTATGGGGTGAGAAACAACATCAGCACTGCTTCACAGCTACACAATAAACCTCCTCCACTCCTTATTCCCTTCCTCCTTCACTATCATTGCTAATGCCAGAGCTGAACCCCTAAGCTTTGCATAGGACACTAAATTAAATGTGCTTGTTGTTGGATTATCCAAATAAAGGCCAATCAAATTAAACACAAAGACCCTGCACAGATCATAGAAGTGATGACACATGAAGAAATTCAAATAACCTAATCAGTGAGGAATGGAGCACACCAACACGAGCTACACCTGCAACACTCAGAGCAGAAAGTTCATCCCCAGTGTGAAATGCACCAAGGTGACTCACCTAATGAAACTGTCTCCAGAACACTGGGCAAATGAAAAAGGATTACTGCCTAAATGAATACAGGACTTATTATGGGATACCAGGGGGGAGATATTTTTCAATGGAGCAGAGAGAAATCAGGGATTATACAAAATCTCTTAACAGGATGTTTTGGGAAAAGGACCCAGAAGGGGAAAGGAAGAGATCAAAACAGATTGGATTAATCTATAATCACAAATTAAATCTCCCTAACTAAAAGTTATGCACACAAATAAGAGTTAGAAATATGACTATATACCACATCAGTTTATCTGTTTCATAAAAGATTCATTCCCTGGCAGCAGCACAGAATACATACACTGAAGCTCTACATCAAGATTACCATCTAGAACTTCATGTGGTTGCAACAACCAGAACCTAATCATGTGAATTAATTACACTCTTTAATGGCATATTTATTGGGATACTTGATCTATAGGAAAGTGAGAAATTCAAGAAGAGAAGGTTAAGAAGTACACTGCAGTGCAGAAACCTGAGGCAGGAATTCAGGTAGGATTTAAATGGAATGACTTCAAGATGCTTTCACACTCGGCTTCAAGGATTTAAGAATGAGTGGGAGGAAAGAAATTTAATATTACTTGTTTTTCTAGAAAGGTTGAAATCTGAGAAACCCTTATATGAAGACCAACAGAATTTCTAAGTGGATTTTGGACATTATTAATTCTGCAGAGGTCAGGGAGTGACTTGTTTTTGAATTAAGATTGCATTTGGAGAGAAATCTGCAATGGCAGCTAATCTAACAATTACCTTCCTGATTATCTGTAAGAATATCTCAATGATGTGTCTATCTCCCATGATGGCACAAAACAGTAGAACAAGCTTGTTTCAAGGTGAGAGAATTTGATCCTTTCCTGAGAGGAGAGGTAAAGAGGGAGGGAAAGATTTCACGGAGTATGAAATTGGTTAGGGAAATATGCATTTAGTACCTGAAGACAGCCACGAGGGAATTAAAATTAGCTCCTTTGAATACATCACCGTCAGTAATAGACCTGCTTCCTTTAGTAAAATGACTTTTAGGACAAGTAGTAAAATGAAAAGACAGAATTATATTGGGGTGTAACTTACCCTAACTCTCATTTAGCTGAAGTCAATACCTTGAATATCACCTTACATCACAGAATCACAGAATCACAGAATC
>NW_010558488.1:0-32234 GCF_000687285.1 Phaethon lepturus
GGCAACAAAGCTGGTGAAGGCTCTAGAGCACAAGTTTTATGAGGGAACAGGGGTTGTTTAGTCTGGAAAAGAGAAGGATGAGGGCATGTGGGTGTTGCTTGTGTTGGTTGGTGCCCATGTTAATGGGCATGGTGGTGTTGGGTGGTGTTGATGATCTTAAAGGTCTTTTCCAACCTTAATGATTCTGTGACTCTGTGACAAACAAGTCATGAACCGTTTTAGAGGCTGTAGAACGTAAAAAATGGAAAAGAATCACCGGCAGTGAATATGAGTGATGGAAAAGGGTATTAAGAATTTCCAGTAGTGTCAGATTTTCACAACACTGTTTTGTTTGGTTTCTAAGACAGAAAAATTTGGGGGAAGAGTTCACTAAACTCCACTACGGTGATGAAAATAAATTCTAAACTTAAGCCGAACCAGGATGCAGCTCCTGGCTGCAAAAATTATTCCTCTGGTTTAGGAGAGCACAACCTTACTAAAGCAGAAGCATACAGTTGCAAGCAATAACCCTTGTTGTTTGAATACTGGACAAGTAAATCATAATGGGAGTACTTCTCTTGGCAGTGTGAACTGAGTAATGTAAGTTTATTTGTATCTTTGCCATGTGCCACATTGCACATTTCCCTTATCTACCATTGATTGGGTAGAGAAGGGAAAACCATGTTAGAGGGCTACAAATTATCTTTTTCACAACTGAACAGGAACTTTTAACTGTTCAGATCTTACTGAAAACACATTGCACACAGTTATTAGTTTTTCAGTACCGACGTGTTAGTACAAGAAGATAATAAAAAAAAAAAATGTTGGAATATCCTAAGAGAAGTAACTATATATCAAAAGCTATTTCACCAGGAAGGAGGAATTAACAATGCATTCTCTTCAGTCTTTATGAGAGCACATTTGTGGCTTAGGACAGAAAATTAATTCTTCTGAGCACTCTTCAGATATGTGAATCCTGTGATGCAGATGTGCAACAAACTTGTACTAAAATTTTATCCACAGGCCATAGCACTAGTATAGTAATATTAATGGTCCATCCAGATGGCCCTAGGTGAAGGGTAACTACAACTGGTACATTTTCATAGTTGAGACTATGAAAGGCTGCAAACACCACTTCTACAAACAAGCAGAAAACTCAACATCATATTCACAGCGAACGGTTTAATTCTACATGGTAGTGTGGACTACATGCAAAAGGTGCATAATCAGTATGATCAACACTTGCATTTTTGGGACTACAGCACCCTGACAACTGGTCGCTAGGCTCTGAGTCCATGACTCTATGACATACAGTGACTTTCACCATATAGTCTGGCATAACACTTCAAGAAGAGAAAAATGTGGAGTAAAAAGGACATGCTAATATCAATAATATGTACCATTAGAGAAACCTGCTAGCAGGGGCAGGCATCCTAAAGTGAGGTCTCCATGGCCAAACACAACAGCACTGTGGAAAAGCTTAGAATTTAGAATGGAAATGCAGAATAAGGAAAAGAAAAATCCAACAAATTCTGTGAATGAGTAACAGCCAGCTATACTGGACTGTGGAAAATAAAGATTTCCATTGTGATTTTAAAAACACTGAATATTTTTTAATTTTGCGATTTTAGCCAGAACAAGAGATATGAAACTCTGAAGCAGCATTAACTTACAGAGAAACCAAATGAATCCTATAGCTTTTATTGCATTGGGTCTTTTGCAAAAGACAGAATTGGCAGCTGGCATTTTTTCAGAGTCACTGACTATTCAACAAAATCATCCAAAGCTTATCCCATAGTGATTCAAAAGACTTCATCAAAAGCACAAGTTTAAATGAGCATATTCTTTGCTGAGATTTGGAGCCCAAGTGAACAGTGTGGAGAAAAAAATAAAGATGGGGGGGAAAAAAACAACATTTTTTCATCGGTTATTGAGATCTGTGCAGTGTGCATTGATCCAACACACAATTCCATGAGAGGGAGGAGAGGCTCAGGCAGCTCTGACTTACGCTGGCTGTCTTTATGGAACAGCACCAGCTGACAGCCTCATGCCTAATTTCATTTGGCAGTTTATAGAATAGAAAAATCAACATAAGTACACAGAATAGCCCATTTCAGGTGGGCCAGAGATATACATATCCACACATAGACAGTTTTGTCCCTGCAGATAAAGCAACTTCCATTGGCACACAGAAAAAAAATTTCTTGCACTGCATTTTATGATTCTGTATTTTGAACCTCATTTTAAACTAAGAAACAAATTGAAAGACAGAAGTATATTCCAGTGCTAAATCTAACAGAAAAATGAAGTGACTAGAACTTTGTTAATTTGAGAGTAAAATATATTCAGAAGGCAGGTTTAAATAATAAGTTTAGATGGTTAAAATTTTTTGCCAAACAAAATGTTTTACTATACTTCATATGCTAAGAGAAGAACAAGTGGTGTTCAAGGACTGTCACTGCTTCAATGTTGACACCTAAACCAGTGTCACTGTTGATCACAGCTTGCAAAGTACTGCACTACTGGGCAAAAATTGTGACTACCACCACCTTTACCACTAATTCTGCAGTCTTTAACAGATCGTTCCTGGCACTGTACTGAATAATTATTAGAATCATCCAAGCACGAAGAGCAGTATTATGTACCCAAATTTGGGATCATCGTAAGTTTTATCCCCTGGTAACTTTTGTCACATCATCACACAGCCTCTGCCTGTTCTACTGTATGCATCCAAAGTTTGGGAGTACTCCAGGTCAGTTCTCTTGAAAATGAGAACAGTGTAAGCTATTAGGATCCCTGATATCAGGCAGTCCATCTTTTAATTTTGGACAGGAATAAGAGAAATAAACATAGAAAATGTTTAGTTTAGTGGATCTGTAAGGCAGAGGAGTCACATGAGAGCAAGCTGATGTTAGGATTTGGCTCAATAATACTTATCAACAAAGAACAAAATCTAGTCTGACGCAACATGTAAAGAAAATAGATTTCTCACCTTGCTCCAGCAATAAGCTCTTTTTGTCCTGGGTCAAACGTTAACTGTGAGAAGTCCACAGCATCCTCTGCTCTGAACACATGTAACCAAGGGGCAATTTCTAAAAACAATGAAGAAATACATCTGTTACAGTAAATGTCATTGTTGTAGTACATCAGGTAGCTAATATTACATCTGCAGATATTGTTGGGCTGCAAGTTTTCTCAGTATAGTCCTCAAAGGAAACAAAGGACACTTTTACCATTGTACCACGTAATTTACACTACAGGCCTGTAAAAGATACAGAGCAGTCACCCAATACATGGTTGAATGAAGTATTCAAATTTTGGTCTGATTTATAAGCCAGATGTGTTTTTCCTCCTTAGGTAAAGCATAAAACACCACAGTAGAACTGCAATTCACTGGTACATACTCAAGTGAAGTGAGATTAATTTTCCATGCATCAGAAGCAGCTGAGGACTAGGGGTTTGGGTTTTTTGTTTTGTTCTTTAAAAAAGAATCCAATCAAGTGGAGAACAATGAAAAAAACAAGCAAATTTGACTTTTCATCATTTTCAGAAAAAAGGTTGAGACATGAAGGACGACAAAGGGAAAATGCTTGACATGCAGGTGAACCTTTCTTTTTAACCTGCCTCTCTCAGACCAATTTAGTGCTACATAAAACAGGGCAGACAAGTGGGTGAGTTGCTGAAAATCAGCAAGGAGCATTACTTGTATGAATCTATTCTTACTTTCAAAGTTAAACACACATAAATAACTGCACACCAAATCCTTAAATATTTGCATTATTAGTAGTTATTTTTGCATTCATATCACTAGTTGGATATACAACAGCAGGCTGTACTAACACATTGTTCTGGGAACACATGAGGGTTGGTTGTTTGTTTTTACACAGACACAGAGAATACATAAAATAGCTATAACAATATAAATGTTTCTTTAGAAAAAGTGCAATTGTATAAAAGCCTCATGCTCTAGAGTTTCCCTCCCAATTCTCAGGATATCAGAGCATTTTTCTTACTTAGTTTTTTTACTGTAGTTAAAAGCAGTGGTCTGGAATGCATGTGAAAGGTGAAGAGGGTTATGTATGTATGGCACAACGGGCTGCGGAACTCTCTATTTGAAGACTATAGATGTGAAACAGTCAATAAAAAAAAACTAAGTCATGACCACTTAGAATACAGAGTCTATCTCCCAGCTCCTGAGAGTGCCATGGCAGTGTAATTTTTAACAATGGTATCACCAGTTGCAGCTCAGGTTGCCAACACCCATTTTAAACTCCTTTCTTCACTCATGAGAATATTTTTCCTTTTGCAAATGTCTGAGTCAAAATAATCCATGTCTGGTGCCTGTTTCAGGATGATTTGTTCTTAATTTAAATATTAAAGTTTTAGCACAAGTAGGTCATCCATTCCTAAGGAGAGGGCCCAGGAGAAAAATGTTATTCTGTGTCAAAACGTGTTCAGCCATTGCAGAGAACCATTAAACACACTGTGCAGAAGTTGCAGCATCATATACTTTGGAAAAACAGATGGAACTGTGCAGCAGAATCACTTGGGTGTCAGTAAACCAACTTCTGCATTTTTAATGACAGCCTGTATGCATCTGGGCAATTTTCAGGCCTGTAATGCCAGTTTGTACATGTTCTGCAGAACTTCTAGCTAAATTCACTGCTGGTGCCATCTGCGCAGGATAGGTTCTTAAATCAGGGTCTGAACACTGGGTGGGAAAGGGAACAGGGTTGCATATTAGATAACTATGGTCACAGCTGCCATCAGCTACTACTACAGATGCTGTGCGTAGAACCTAGCAGGATTCCATAGAAGGAAAAAAAATATACACACACACACACATATATATGTCATAAGTCTGTGTAACCTTATACATACTTATTTATCTATTTATATACATATAAGGCACAGGCAAATCCAAAAGAGCTATTTCTTAACTTTTTGTACTTGATTTTGCAACCTCAACTTTTCAGTCATGTATTTTGTATGAAACAATCAATTGCAAAGTTGTAAAAAGTTGAGAAATTAGGTAGGACATGAAGATAAGGAAATCCAGATTTAAGTCTTGAAGAATCTCACTTACTGGAAAAAAGACTAAAAAAAAGAAAATAATAATAAAGCTAAATAAAATTATGTTTATCAGTTTATCGGCCAATGTATCTAAAATCTCCATAAATTCCCCCAGACGTTTTCCACATGGACACAGAATATGTACACGGTCTTCACAGAAAAAATGCGCACATACACACACACACACACTCCCAACCACAAACAGCTCTCGCTTCTGAGAGATGCAGAGAGGCTACTTTTTCATGCATCACGCACTGTGACTAGGACAGAAATGGATTTACATCCATTTTATAAAGTAGCAGAAATTCAGAAAAAATCATAGTAGTGAAGAATAACTGATAAAACCACAGAACACATATGCTGTGGAAAAAATCAGGGATGTGAAGACAGAATAGAGTTCCCAGGCTGGGAGTCCAACCAAGCCAGTGGTCAGAGGTTACAAGAGGGGCTGGAAGGACAATCCAGGACACTGATTTAGTCCCTTGGCTGCTATGATCCCCTTCCACGTGGTTGCACAAGCCATGGGAAGTGCTGCCTCGCACATGCTGGGAACTTGCACCCTTTGAGATGGCAGTGACGGCTCCCTGGGCGCTCTCTGCCTACGCTCACGCCCAGAGGTTCTGCCTCTGAGGTACAATCTTGCAGAATCACACACAAGTCTACTGCTAAACTGCTAAAGGACAACCCAGGCTATCGATGCATTAACATTCAAATTTGCATTGCTGTGTGAAAATACGCAGGGCTGAAAAACGCCACTGTCTCAGCAGCAGATCTGCACACAGGTGAAGTCAGATCCACTGTGGAAACAGCAGACTCTGAAAGAGAGACAAGGCAAGCAACCGAGAACAGGATTACTTCAGCTCCATATTGGTACGACAGACAAGACTCCTGGTCTCCTGCAAAATGAGGAAAGCAGCAGCTCCCCATAGCATGGGCAGGCCGGGGACATTTCAGTACAGAGGTACTGTGGTGCCAGAAGACTACAGAGAAGACCGAGATTCAAGGACGCAATTCTCTTCCACTTGTCCTGCCGCCTCAGCAAGGCACAACAAAGCTTCAAGGTACAGCAAGCAGCTGATTTTGAGATCATTTCCAGGTTCGGAGCAAGGGGCCAAAGGCCAGGGAAGGCAAGGCAAGCCCAGGCTAGAGAACGAGAATCAGGACTTGCTAAGAAATCTTTCTAAAATCCGATTCCCCCCCGTCCCTCCGAAATATAAATTATTTTATCCTGTCTTTGTTGCATTCAGCAGTGTTCTTGCTTGAGGGAATAAGGTCAAGAAGAGCAAATGGCAGCTAGAGCTGGGGTTTTTTCAGTAAACACTCTGTATCTCCTATGTGTCACAGTGGCATCACGTGTCACGCAGTAATAAAACTTTACAGAATAAAGCTACAACTTACTTTGTGATGCTTCTGTAAGGGAAAACAAACAAAAACCAACAACAAACAAACAAACAAAAAAACACAAAAAAAAATTTTAAAAAAGTGACGTAAACTGTAAAAGCTTATGGGTGAAATTCTGCTTTGAGTTACACTATGGAAAATTTATGTAGCAAAATCAACAGAATAATTAGATTTATTTTCATCTAAACAGCAAAATCTAGCTGAAAAGCCTTAGGTGAAACAAGGCCTTTCAATTCTGTTACGAGTTATCTCCTTAGGGCCAAAAACACCTAAGAAGCTATTAAAGGTCTATAAATTATTCTTCTTTGAATTAAAAACTCATGGTAAAGTAATAAGCAATAATAATTTCACTTTATTAATGGTTTCCACATAGATGCAACATGACAAGCTTTACAAAATAACACAGCTATAGATTTTGTATATTACAACAGTACCATAAATAAATGTGTAAGTTAATTAAGCCAGTCTGCTGACACGTAACCTAATCATACTGCCTGCTGATCACAGGTGACAAACAGCAACATCTCTCCCCTTTCCAGTCCTAACCCTCTCCTTCCCAGCACTCCCCTCCCTTTCCTCTGCCCTCAGTTCATGTGCAGTCCAGTAAAATACCTAGCCCTTTCGTGACTTCTCTCTTCTTGCTTCTGACGCTGAAAACACTTATTCAGACACACCTTCAACCTGGATTTTTTTTTACCCCCCTTTAAAATAAAGTATACGTGTTTACTGTTCTGCAGACATCAGTCACAGGCTGAAAGCTGTCTATGGAAAACTACATCATGGTATACCTACAGTCATGACAACTGCTGCTGTCCAATACACACTGGGTCCTTTTGGTACATTCAAGACATACTTACCCTTAGCAAAAAATAAATTATTTTTTTAATTTCTATTACAGGACTGAAATCTGCAGGCCTTACAACTTAAAAACATTCCCCAGAGAAAATGCATGTTTTCCCGTAAAACTAAAAGATGGGTATTGAAAATGTTGGATTCTGAGAAAGCTACAGCTCTTTCACATGCTGTGAATCACATGCTGTGGGTTTTCCTGACAGCATTTCAGGCTTTGGTTTTTTTTTTTTTTTAATAGCTTAGATTTAATAGGAAACAAAGTTTGCCATGGCTTATAAACCTATGGCAAAGTAAATGTACTGAAGTCCCCTCAGCTCCCACGAAAGGTCAACAGAGTCTCCTAAAGAGCTTTAAAGACAAAGTAGGTTAAGAATCAAAGCTGGTCAGGAGGACATTAGACACTCATATAAAAAATGAAAGTCTAGAAATCTGTCTTGGTTTTACTTTAAATTTAGTATTTGCCCAACAGGCCATAGCTTGTTTGGTTTACATTGTCTAAGGACTTGCCAAGGACTGAGCTCTACAGTTCTTCACAAATGAAATAGTAAAGTTGTCTCTAACCTAAGTACCATTATTCAGCCCTTCAAAGTAGAGCTACAGTAAACAGTAAAATAAATTGATAAATTACTAATAAGAAATAGAGTAGTATGTTTAGAACTGAATGCAGAAGTGATCTTTAATAGTAAACAACAAGGTTAAAACACAATAAAGACCTCCTGATTTATTAAAAATTAACATAGATATTAAAAATTTCAGTAGTGTTTATGGTGTATGCATGTGACATCTCATGCCACAATATCCTTTTTGAAAATAGTGAGCACAAAGTTAAACATATGTGAAGTATCACCTTCTTGAAGAAACTCTGTTAGCAAAATAATAGTAGTAGTAGTAGTAGTAGTTGTAGTAGTAATAATAATAATACCACCACAGTTGAAAACTAGCAGATTTGCAATATTAACAGATATCTCTGGGTGGCATTGGTATGACAAATTCACTAATCTTATAATAAGAAAATTAAAATATACTACCACATGCTAAAGTTATTTTATAATTAAATGTATCTAATCTAAGGATGACACAATAATCCCCATCTTCCTGAAGCTGTATAATGATTTCAGCCTAACTTAGATCTTCTCTTCCTGCGATACTCAAATTACATTACTATCCTCTTCAAAGGCAATGAGACAAATCAGAAGTCTCTGCAGTGATGTGCCACATTGACTCCATAACATCACCCCTGCTGCCCTGGTGCCAGCTCTATTAACCCCAGAGGAATCTATTAAGCAAGGTGTCATGGCTGGCAAGAGGCAATCCACCTGTTCACTCGTTCAGCATGCGCTGTTTTGGGATTTATTTGCAACATTCCCTCTTTAAGGACATGGTTAGGTACACTTGTAAATGCTCTCCTGTGATGCTTCAGGACTTCGTTGTCCCTAACTATTTTAAAACTAGGACTGAGAAAGACAAGATTTTTTTCAGGAGTTTCTGTGCATCATCAGTATCAATTCAGTGTGATTAAGTCCTCTTTTTTAAAATTCCCATTATAATATAAATATATCCATGAACAATAAATTCACTTCACAACAACACCAGTATTGCTCTGTGTTGGAAAAAAAGAGAAGAAAAATTGCATGCCAGAGTCTGTTGCATCTTTTACAACGCACTTTTGTCTATGCTTTTTTTCCTACATTTCCAATTACCAGTCTTCTAGCTCTTTCACTGTATTCTCTGCTCACAGAAATGCATTAAACACACCCTTGCTGGTAAGTCATTGACTCACTGCAGATTAAAGGAAAAAAGGTACCATAGCTCAAGTGAAGAAAGGAAATACATGCAAATAGTATTCCACAGGTTCCAACAAAAAAAAAGGAGGAATCCATCATGACAGTTCAGCCAAAGAACAGCTGTACTACTTCTGAAACCAATCACAATTCACCCTTGCTTATCTGAGAAGGGCTGAGGCTTAGTTTGTCAAAAACTTAAGTTATTTTTCTAGGACTTATTAGAGGCATGTGTTGCTCAGCATTCGTGTACAATGACTCCATGATTTTTAAATAATTTTGAGCAAAAAGGTTTAAAAAAAAAAAGACATGAGCAATGGGAAGAAAGTAGCTATGGTTACAAACATGTAAGTGACAATATAAGATATCATATACGGGTGTTTTTTTCCTCAGATGAGCTTCTGAAAACACAGCTGCAAAGGCTCCTAGCTCAGGCATCAGGGCTTGTCTGGTTGTCATTGCAGTGGAGAGAAACCAATGCTACACCTGAACAAACTACCTCATTGCGCTCCTCAGGCTGCAGTGCCGTGAAGCTCCACCACAAGCTACTGTGGTTCTATTTCTGGTACATAGTGTTTAAATCCATACAAATGCAGGTTATTCTTTACATATTTGTGAAGTCATTATTTACATACTTGTACTTAATGTACATTATTATACACTACTTAATGACTTAAAGTCATTCTTTACATATTTGTACTTACTTTGGACCAAATTCTTCCACTATCCTAGCCTAGCACTGTTGCAAAACAGGCCAGAACAGGCTTTTCCCGATGGGTATATTCCTGTTGGATGCATTAACCATGAAATCATTAAAAGTGCCATTTCTTTTGAGAAAGACAAGCAAAGACAAGACAAGCAAATCATAAAACAAACTCATCTAACAAATATAGTAAGCACAGTAAATATTTTTTCAATTTCTCTTACGGGAGAGACTCATTCTAGGAGTTAGAAGTACCCCAGCAAAAACAATATGCTAATTATACTCATCTCAAAATCTGATCATGAACATCTGCCCTGCTACTTGCTATTCTTCCGTAAGGCCCATGGTAGAAGCTGAACACTTTGAAGACAGCAGCTCAGTGCAAAGCAGAGAAGGCTCGCCCATTACAGGCTGCATTTCCAAAACCTGTAACTCCAGACATACGCTTTCTATATGCAATGGTATGTTGGCAGATCTGCTTCCAGGACCATATACCTCCTTGGCTTTATGATCCTGACTGCTTAGGGAGGTTGTATTGCAGAACCGTATCGCTAAGGTGACTATGTCTTGCCCACGCTGCAGAGCTGGCTTCCACAGGAGGTTTGGGGAAAAGCCTGCAGGGAGATGCTGTAAAGGGCCTGTTGCCTAGGCTGTACACGCAGAGTCCCTGTAGGATGCAAAGCAAGGAGCACTCAATATAGGTACAGCCTTGGGTCAACACTCTGGGCATTCATTCACCTTTTTTACATGGTTCCTAATGCTGTCATTCTTCAGCATGCATTTCAGAGGAAGAGAAAATAATTATTAATGCTTCTTACAACAGTAGAGCTTAAAGGTAGTACCAGCATTGCATTTTAGTCCCAGAGTTGAAGTTATGTATAAGGAGCAAGAAAATACCCAGCTAATCTGAACTTTAGATGTCAAGCACATATATACGCCACCAGGATGAATTAGAGGCCAGGAAGGTGCCTTTTCTGTAATTTGTAGTATACCAGAAACACAAACAACTACATTAAGAACCTTAGTCAAACAGACAAACAAGAAAAAAGCAACTCTTAACATTTAAACCTTACAGAAAGAGGCAAATCTGTTCTAAAAAAAATTCAAAAACCAAGTCAATCCCAACCTAATGCCCCATTGAAATTCCTGATCCACCTGTTACTGAGATTAGAATGTATTTGGCATGTCCACTTTTTCATATATATTGTAGCAACATCCAGGTGTCAAGACTAAGGAGGGTCACGGATGTCACAGATCTGAAAGTCTTTGCTACCAGAAGACTCTTATAATCTAAATGCAGTATACTAGAAGCAGACTGGAGGCAACATATGCAGAGAAAAGTACTAGTTCAACAACAAAAAGATGGCGTCAGCTGACACTTTCATGCTTCTCTGTAAAATTAAAGGATTAGGACAGATAAGTCTGTTACAATACTCAGTATTGCATTTTCATGAAAAAGATATTGCATGTAGCCCTTACCATAGAGAATGCATTTATACCAGGACTGTGTACACTGCTGACTTTAGTAATACAAAATTAAGAGTATGTGGACATCATAACTGGGAAACAAAAGAGTATGTATTTATAGTAGTTAGCACCTAATTTTTAATAAAATTGAAAAGTTAGAATATCTTTAATCTAGATAATACAATGAAAAATATAGGCATTTTGATAATTAGACAGTTAATTAGGCAGTAAGAACTGTACAGTTTCCAAAATAGGGATCCAGGAAGATATAGGAAAATAAAACATCATTTCTTCCCACCAAGGACAAAAATAAAAACAATTGTTTAGGCAGCGTTAGTTAATGCAATTCGATCCTCTATAAAAGAAAAAATGGAGTTACGACTTTGCTCAGCATGATTAAATCAGCAACCACAAACTAAAGGATTCCTCTTTTAAGTCTTACCACTCTACATTTGGTTCCCCTTTGGAAACATGAAAACATGTCAGATCCCCATCTGCTCATCTTTGCTTATAGGGAGGGAAAAAAACAACAACACAATAAACCAACAAAAAGACAAAACCAATCTCAAAACTACAAGACCAGTATTCTGGAGGTCTCTTTAGATCATAAACAAGGCAGCTGCCTTCCAACTACTCTCCAGCACAATACAGTCCTGAAGCTTGCCTTTCCTTACAAAGAGAACTGCACAAGCCAAGAAATAAATATGTAGCTCTAGCCTTATCTAGAAGCTCTTCCAGCTGCCAAGTTCCTCTCCACTTTAAATAATCTGTAATAAAACAAATCAGAAGATCATAAACCTCTTGATATTTTCCAGAAAGTTCACCACCTGCTTATTGGGGCTTCAGTTTCTAAACAATTATTACAGCCTCAGCACAATTTTGGAGGTAATGAAGCAAGGCTATAACTCATTTATTTATTATTAATGGAAAAAACAGAAAATAAAGCATACTTAAAGTATATGTTTCTTGACTTTAAATGAGTGAACTTGAACTTCTTTCTTAAGCCTACTGTAAACTTCCTTCCTTCTACCCGACTCTCACATCTTTCCTTGGTTCTCTCATCAGGCACAAAGTCACTGCCTCGGCGATTCGCCTACCGCTCTCCAGGCAGGGCAGGCGCAGTCACAGCGACCGCCTTGCCCGGGATCCCTGACCTGCTTTTACAATCCGCTCTGACCTCCAAAGTCTCAAAGTCTAAAATCCAGCCTGTATTCCTGTTTCTTTGTCCTGCCAGAGCTTCCCCAGCTAGAAGTACGTATTTCTGCATTTTTATGTGTGTGCATGTGTCTATTACTGGGATAATTAAAGGGAATTTGGGTTCTGACTGTCTGCGCCCTCAGGGAAGAGACAGTAACATCTGCTGCAATGACTATTTATTTCTTTTTTTTTCTGAACAAGGGTTTTGAATTGTTTGTGCTTCATTGTTCAAACACACACATTGCATACAAATACAAGAAGGTATAAGGGGAAAAAAGATTGAACCCCCACCTAGATGAAAGCAGTTTCAGGGCTACGAGCACAGTTTTTATATCCTCAGAATCACTTGCGAGTTCTACAGAAATTATGCAGTGTCAAGGTATCATCCATGATAGAAAATTACAGCCCCTTTTGAGTTTTTCTTTCTCTCATACACAGAAATAGCATGAAACTAGAGTGCCAGACCATTCCAGAAACAAAACAATAAAACCTACTTTGCAAAGTTATGCTAGCCAGCTGGAAGAGATCTCATCAACCATACCCTTCCCACTTCTAAGGAAGCAAACCCTTGACTCAAACACGGCAAACCTGATGTTATGATATTTTTAAATTATACAGTATCAGTCATTTGAGGATATCATTGTATTTAAAAATTATGACTAAGTATGCTTAACAACAATTTAAGTTGCAAGAACTGTGCTTAAAAATTTTCAGTTGCCTGATCTCCTGCACCATATTTTGAACAACAAACTTAAAAGTAACTGTCAAGTAAGCCAAGAGGTGAAAAAGGATTTCTAAATCCTGGTCTGCTTTAAAGCAAAAGGCCTACCAATCTTTACTAATTGTTCAAACTGGGAACAATGAAAATATCATGCTAGCAGACTACCATGAAGAAAGAAATAAAAATTAAGGAAAAAGGATAAAGGAAGAGCCAGAACTGTAGCATCTGAGTTGGGGGGGGCTCAGTTGTGGGTTTTCTCCATGATGCAATACCAACTCATGTTTGTCTACTTGCAGATTTCATTCAACTATCATTCTTACTCTGTTTTGTCATCTCATACCTCTGTTCTCTTTATTTCGTAATGAAATATTCGTAAGTACGAGCCTGAATGACATTATCTTGACGTAAACTCAAACCCACTGCTGTAGAAACACAGCAGGGATTACAATCTGCCCTCTCGCTGTTTAGCTTCTCTGCTATCTATCTCAGCTGTGGAAAACTGCTGTCCTCCTAGTAATCATTAAACTTTGTTTTCTTGAAGCTGTCAGATTTAGCATCCCTGCTCTTCTTGAATTGTGTATACACCTGGATGTACAACAGACAGGAGCTCAGGGGCAGTGGACACTTGGAGGAGAAAATAAACATAACAAAGAATTTCCAGAGGGGGGCACCTGGAGAATGACAAGACAGATTTCAGGTGTTGTGCTTGTAAGGGCAATCAAGGAGTCACCTCATTGCATTTCACAGCTAGGATAAGTCTTCTGTATATCAGTAAAGAGCTTAACATGCATTAGAAGAAGGAGCTTAGACAGGAAGCAAAGAGATCTGAGGGATCACTGGAAACTACTAAACCCAATTTAATCTAGCAGGCTACACGTGATGGAATGGTTTACAGGTTGTATTACTTCACCTCAAGATTCTTACATATAAACACACACACATATATCCGGGCAAAGGAGGAGGCATCCAAACCAAAAACATAAAACATGTACAAACTGCACAGTTTAAAAAAAAACTAAAAAATAAACAAACCAAAAAAACAAACAATAGTTTTAAGATTAAAGGTGACCAGAAGCCTGTCATCAGATTAGAAGCAGATTAAAGTAGAGACGGGATGATCTTCAGGTAAGGAGGCACAAGAAAGTATACAACATAAAAACAGAGCGCAGTGTTAATGAAAGTTGCTGAAGCAAAGATCCAGAGAGTTTCAAAAAATTTTCACGGAATGTTCTGGACCAACAGCACCATAGTAAGAAAACCGTCACATGCTTTAAGAGACAGGGAAGCCTGGGGGACAGCGTATGTATGGAAAGACTATGCTATGTAAGATTTAGATAGAGGGCATAGAGGGAAAGCCCAGAAGAATGATGGGAACACACCCAGGAGAAGACAAAGGGGGAGAGAAAACCTCAGGGAAACACAATTATTACCCTGCACCAGACTTACGTTCCTTCTGTTTTAATACCCTGTTTACATCAGCTGCTAGTTCAAAATGGCCCAGAAAAAAAGTTATAAGGAGCCTGGTGTAGGCAGCAGTGGCATTAGCAATCAAGTCTTAATATTAAGTCTCAATCCACTCTCTAAGACTGAGGAATGGTCTAAACCTGAAACATACAATTTAAGAGCAGAAAAGAGGGAGGAGAGAGAAAAGAAAGCTAATCAACGCAAGAGATCTAAAATTAAAAAAAAAAATATGTAACAAGGGTGTGAGAATTCTGAGGAGAAAGAAAAAAATATCAGTGAATGAAGGAGCATGAACCAAGAGAGATTTTCACCCAATTTACACTGTAAATCACCTTGCAGGTCAGCTGATCCATACTTCAGGGTAGGGACTCCTTCAGTGAGATAGGCAGAGATGAGCACACTACTATGATAAGGACTTTTTCTGAGCTGTGAAAACTATGCCATGAAGCTCAGCTGTGTTTTGACACGTGGCAATACTACTTGCTGCATGTGCCCATCCCCACACTGGTGAAAGATTTATTTCGCCTTGAGGAGGTTCTGCCAGTCAAAAAACAGTAATTTCACACCTCAGCCAGCACAGAGCCCACGTGCTCTTCCCAGCGAGTGCAGCTCCCCATTCCAGCTACCAGCTCTGGCCCCTGTGCTGACGCTGCCTGTCCTCCCCAACACGATGCAGAGGGACGGACTGACCACCTAACACACCTGATATCCCTAGTCATGTCCTCTTTTCAGAGGAGCTTAATCTTTCACATTTTCACACTTACATACTGGCTTTGGCAACCAGCCACAGAATTAATTTTGAAGGAAAAGAAATTTTTCCCAATGAGGGTGGTGAAACACTGGCCCAGGTTGCCCAGAGAGGTGGTAGATGCCCCATCCCTGGAAACCTTCAAGGTCAGGTTGGATGGGGCTCTGAGCAACCTGGTCTAGCTGAAGATGACTCTACTCACTGCAGGGGGGTAGGACTAGATGGCCTTTAAAGGTCCCTTCCAACCCAAACTATTCTATGATACTATGTTGTAAGGTAATGGGAAACCAGTATTTGGTCTCAACATGGAGTTTTGTAAAGAAACCTGCCCAGTTTTTATATATGTACTGTAGGGAACAGAAGCATAAAGCCAACCGCCTAGAGACAGTTATAATAATGCCATGTTATTTTTCTGGGAAATATCTGTGTTTCAATTAGCAAGACCTTGTTTTTAGAAATGACTGTCTTGCAATGACGCATTTTTGTTTATGTTGGCATATGAACATACTAAACTTCTTTATTTATATTGTTTTAGCGTAATACAATTTCTTGATTCTATCAGTTCTGCCCAAGACTATAGCCCATAAAATATTTTCAGGTCTGAAGATATTTCATGCAAAAAATACACAGACCAGCAATACAAGTCATATTGGAACACAGAGAGCATACAGGGTAAAGCCTGACACTAATCTTGGTACAAGCTTGGAGCCAGGACTTCAAAGTGGAACATACGCCCCACCGCCTCCACTCCCCCACTGAAAAAACAAAAAGATGCCCCCAAGCCAAAAAAAGAAAGTAACAAGCAAGAACAAGAAAAGGAAAAACCACAACCCCACAAACAACAGAATAGCACTTCTCTCTGTAGAAATTATTTTTGTTCTGAAGGGCACTGTCAAACTCCAGGTATTTGTCATTATTAACAACTACTTTAGTCAATTTATTGTAGAGGTAGTTGTAAAATGGTGAGCCCTAATTCTCAGAAATGGTAGAGAAGAACCACATTTCTTTGTCCATAAAGCCTTCAGAACAAAGCCCGAAGTGAGCACTGTAAGTGGAAAGACAAGCTTATGACAAGTCAAAGTATGGTCTCACCTCAGTGTGACAAATTGCGATGTAACAAGTAAGTATCTACCATGTTCAGCCACGCAAACAAAATCAACTGCTATTCAGCGTCCTACAGTCTCGTCAATAGCAAAGAGCAGTGCCGCAGAAGGGAGGCAGGAAAGAAAGCATGTGAAAAAAAATCACCTTGAAGAAGCATTGACTGCACTTCTCTGCTTCCACACATTCTGCCAAATAAAAACAAAGTATCTCTGGAAGTTTAAGCAATTAAGTTTAAGAACATTTAAGAAATTAAGGGGAAAAAGGGAAAAGTAACACGTGTTTTTCCTCCACACCTCTAAGATTCCTGGAAATTGTAGAGCTCCAGGCAAGGCCCAAGGGTGGCCCAGGGTTTCCCCAGATCCCTCAGCCAATGCAAGAGCCAGCAGAAGGCGACATTCAGTGACAGGCAGTATGGGCAGCAGGTGCCACCAAGTGAGCGCAAGACAGGCACCGTAAATGCTGCGCAGAACCTGGAAGGGGAGACCACTGGAACAAGCCTTTCCAGAAGTCTGGCCACCACCACGTACGAAAACAGAGTTGCCCAGGATCAGAAAGCCAGTAACTGCAATTGTCACCATCTTTCATGAACCAGCAGGGTAGGTTACTTAGGAGAAGTAACTGAGAAGAACTGAATTAAGGGCGTTTCTTGCGAAACGTAGAGCCACGCTGCTGCCGCCGCTGCCCTGAGAGGCCAGGCAGGCTGCACCGGCACCCTCACCAGCAGCGGGGCCCACAGGGCCACCCGCTCCACACAGCACAGCTGCGTCCCGCCGGGCTGTGCCGACTGCGCAGCCACGAGCTGCGTGAAGAGCTGGGCACAAATGGGTTATACCAAGGCAAGTTGAAAAGGGCCAACTCTCAGCTCCTTAGCGGTGCAATGCTAACCAGCCATGTGCTCTTCCTCTTCGGTCAACACTCGTTAGCTTTGGACGTGTCGCAATGCAGTCCCTGAAGAGGCAGAAGAACCTAAGTCACGTGAACCAGCGTGGAGATTATGCAGAGAGAACTTAAAACTTCAGGAAAACATAATTCACTCTGTGACCGATTATTTAGAAACAATGGATATGCTTCATTAATGCCTTTTCCAAGGGGTAGATCAGCAGAATACTCACACTGACAACAGAAGGGACAGAGTATAGCTTAAACATCTTCTGAAAAAAATTAAAATACTGTCTGGTGGAAAAAAAAAAGAAAAAATCAAAGACATATCGTGTTTCCTCTATGTCTTTAAACACAACAAAAATTATATAAGATGATAGAACTTCAGCTGCTTAGAAGCTGTATTTCTTGGTTGCTGATCTGTTTCTTTTACATATTCCAGTTTGGATGTTTTACAACCTTTCAGTAAAAATGCCCATCTCCATTAAGAGATCCATCTCTTTTGAAGAAGGAAAAAAAAAAAGAACAAAAAACCAGATTCAAATTCCACCTGCCCACTTTGTACAGCTAGTGGAATGTGGCAGGAGCCTCTTACTCATTCTGCTGCTTTGTTAACAACCAGGAAATTTCACATGCTCCAAACTTCCCCATCAGGGCAACAGGGAAAGGCTCATAGGACATGCCTGTGCACCTCACTAGCCATTGCAGCCATTGCTGATTTTCAATTACCAGAAACTTATTAAAATTATTAACCTTCTATTACGGTCCAGTACTTGGCTGACATGCCAAAAGTCCTGTAAATTGATGCTTGCTTTAAAACATGATCACTTCTGACAAAAAAAAAGTTATCCAGTATGCAGGTCTTTTGCCTAGAGAATTCAGCCCCTGCCATACCCTCATTTTTATGGGAATGCACACCAAAGATACTGGGTGATTCAGGGAACAGTAAGGGGATAGTATCCTTCAACCTGCAAAGCTAAAATTTTTTTTGAAATTAACTGTAAGCAGTTGAAAGTTGCCATTCCCCAGCAGGCGCTTAGTCTCCTGTATAAAAGTCTCCTGTAAAGGCAAACCTGATTCGATCCAAAAAATATACAACTGGTAGAGGAATTATCTTCCTCCTTAAGAGGGGCTGATTCTTTGCAAGGTAGTGCAAGCAATCTCATAGTCCTATCATCTAGACAAACCAAAGTTGCAATATCTAGAAATCAACTTTTCTTCACTAATGAATCACCATTATTTAAAGACACATCCCCCAAAAAATAGCAATAGACATCAAACCCACTGCTGAAGCTGGCAGGAGGTCTTTAAAGTGTATTTTTTGAAATCCAGTGGAAAGATAAGGAAAAAGTAATAAAAACTCAGCAGTTTAGTAGCCTATTAAACATTAGCTTGCAAGAAGATTAGGAGAAAGAGAAGATAGTACAAACAAAAACAAGTTCATACAACATGTAACCTTCTTCATTCAGCCCACATATTATTTCCTCTTGGCACATGTTAAGTGCATGCACTCCATATACAAAACCACATGACAAAATGAGCAAAGTGACGTACTGAGTCTATAATACTTAGACAAACATCAAGTGAGGGAATTCTATGGTGGTTACACAATAAGGTTAAGAAAATATATTTCTTAGGATTCCTGAACCAAGGAATCAAAAAGTAACTACGCTATTTTTCTTTTCTGGTTAACCTCAAGTAGAAATGAAGGGTTTATGTTCATTTCTTCTATGGATTGAGACATGTTATTTTTGAGCATGTTTATTCAACAGATAACTTCTTTACAGCACAGTACGTACTTAAAATATCAGTAAATACAGCTTCTAAAATTATGCCAACTGATGCTTTTTTGTTGAGACAGCCTTATATTCCAATTACTTTATAGCAGCATGAAAAAATTTGTATTTGCCCCAGAGCAGATGATCTCAGCAGTACCCTTAAGATCAATTAAAGTCAAGTTCACAACTGTACTTTATTTCTGATAGAAAAGCCTAAGACATTTGACTTTACACAGGTAAACTGCAGAACAGTCAATACTTATAACTTCACACCTGAAATTGGGTTAATTTTTTTTCCAGCTTACTCTCACACACCGCTAAGCAGTTGGGATGGCCCCTTCAGTTCTACCTCATGGATGGAGTCTGCCTACATCATGAGTCTTCATCTGAATATGCGTGTTTTGACAGGTCTGACAGTTTCAAAGTTCAGCAAATGTGAAGGTGGGAGGGGGAACAAGGTGCCGCTGTAACTACTTTTACACTTTTTTTTATTATTATTCAGTAATAAAGTATCAGCTCCACAGAGAGCTACCACAAAGGTTCTGAGAAGTGAGTGGCTAAGTGCTTTGAAGCCTACGGAAATACTTAGACAAACATTACACTACTCAACTGCTTCAGTTTTTTGTGTTAAGAATAGCTCAACTTTTATAAAGAGTCATTGCTTCTCATAGGCTTCTTATTGTTCTAAACACTGTTTGCCTATGATTTACCCCTCACTGTTCCAACCCAGAGGGAATTCGGTTTCCATAGTCTTTTCTAACTGTTTGGGTTAAACACATCCCTTTATTATATTAAGAAAGTGTGTTTTCCAGGAAGAAGTTGGCCATCAGTAAACCCTAATACACTTTACAGAGCCGACATTTCATATCTACGTGCACATGAAAGTATATCCAGATAAAACAAAATTTAATAAAAATGAAAATTGTAAGGCTCTATCTTTAATCACCAGGTTTTTTCAGCCCCTTTTTTTTCTAAACTCTTAAGTTATTTCAAGCATAAATATACTTATTTACACACTGTAAACATATGGAAACGTATGCAAAGACCAATAATCTCACACTATGAGTCTCTGTGTGTCCATTCTGTCACCTGCCTCTTGTTTCCTTGCACCCAATTCTATAAGTTGCATGTAGTTTATAACCCCTTGACTCTAACACCTCCACTGCACTTACGTTAGCATAGCTGATGAATCCTCAGTACATGTATGTACCACATGCAGACAGATTTATTTATTAATTTTTTTTTTTTTAAATGACTTTCAGCAGACTACCACACCTTTGCACATCTGGAGCCAGTCTCCCCTTTGGAGAGAAAGGAACTTAAAAGAGGGACTATGCATCATCACAGTTAGTCCCACCACATAGAACTCTGAACTGCACACTACCAGGCTGATCCTGTCAATCCATCCCATACTTAGAGGTCTGCTTTTGTATAAAGCTGATCTCTGTGATAGCTCCTACCAATGTTAAATAATGAGAAAAGGAAATTTCCAGCTTCCAAGGAAGACACAAAGCACCTTATTCTAGTCTAGGGAAGACTTATGGCAACAGATTTTAGAGCTGAAACATCTTCAGATCTACAGTAGACTTCTGTATTTATTATAGTTTCTGGGAGAAAGAAAAGGTGCATTATGCATTCCTAACATTAATTATGCAGATAAACAAATTACAATGTGATTATTACTAAGGCGTATAAGACACATAAAATGAAAGAGGTTTTTAGATCATGTCAAAAATCCTTGGGAAAGTGCATGCATTTCCCCTGCTTCTGCAACTTTCCTCTTCCACCAGCAAACAAAGTACTCGAGTAAAGGCTCTCAACTCGTGGGTGAAATTCTTGCCGTTTGATATCGGGAGATATATCATCAGTCTTTCAGCTAAAACTATTTAGCTGAGAAAATCAGTGATAGAAATAGTATATGCCTCTATACAAAATGTAGCTTGACAGGATGATCACCTAAGTGAGCAGTTTTTGATGGGCAGTGGGAAAGAAAGTAAGCTCTTTCAGGAGATATGCTCCCTTTCCGTATTTCACCATGACAACTCCTGGGGACTACTTTTTCTTTTTATTACTTTTTGCAGCTGTTCATCCATACGCTACACCAGACTCTCACTCCATTAGTTTTATTTAATAGTTTATACTCCATCTACCATGCCTCTCAAAGGAAGACAAATCAACTAAATACATTGCTATTTTGGCATACCAGAAACTACACAAAAAAAGGCTTTAGCCAGTTATAAATAGAACAAAAGAGTTGATATCTCTATGAAGTTAGTATTGAGTTTACAAGCTTTAAAGTACCTACCACTCAATACCATTCAGCCTTGGTTGATGTTCAGCATTCCACACAGCATTTAGCTCTGGTGAATCTAATATTATTATAAGATGATTTTACAGAATAGGTTATTAATGCAGCATTCAAATTAAAAGTTTCATAGCTGTTAAGAATTAACTTCAGGACTCTCTTGGTCTAGCAGCACTAATAACGTCAATAGATACAGAGGGCATTTTCCTGTAGGCATTCATGAAGTCAGTAAATGCTGCAGGAGGAATGCAGAAATCGGGAAGAGGGATGGCTGAATCCTGCCAACTCCCGCTACAAGATTCATTCAGGGAGTATCTCTTTTCACACACATCTCCATCTCACATGGACACACATGTCCATTCCTAACATACAGATTCAAAGACAAACCTCTCAGTCATCTTTTCCTTCGGTCTCCTATCTTCTGTGTCCAGAAACTACAAGTCAACCACTGCGTGCCCACACCAGTTATGTTACCTAGCCGTCGTGGTTTAAGGAAACCAGGACACTAGCTATCACATAGTGTACACTGTATTGCAAATATGTTTCTACATGTACTTTCTAAAATTTACTGAGGATTCTTGACAGATTGTTGTGGTGAGTATAAACTACAGCTTGTCAGAATATTTTTAAGTGAAGGAAAATTTTTTCAAGATATGTCAGTTCATAAAAGTTAAGGTATGTCATGGATATGTACTGATTAATGATATTTTTACCACAACAGTCAAGAGGGAGTTTGACATTGAAAATATTACTAAATCTCATATTAACAATCTGACAATAAGTGTTTCTAAGTAATTTTATTTCCCATGTATATTTACAGAAAAAAAGAATTGGTTTTGTTTAGTAAACTCTAACTGTGACACTACCTCTGGCCTCACCAAAAGATGCAACAGAAACGATGACAGAGGAGGTTTCTGTCCCCAAAAAGCCATAGTAACTCAGAACTGGAAGGACATCACTAGAAATTAAATACGACAGAGAACATTAAAAGGCAGAATCAGGCTAAATTCAAGCTATTCTAAATGTTCGCTGAATCAGATTCATAAGACAACACTTTTTTAAACAACTTTTAGTACATGGCTCTGGTAATAAGTCTCAATTATTTGCTTTTACAGTTGCATATACCAAAAAAAAAAAAAAGGTACATGCAGTGATGCCTTAGTTTTTGTGAAATTAAGCAGTTAAGTGCCAGAATTTTAACTGTGCTACTTTAATGTACAAATTGTGTATGCATGTTATGATAAAAACATTTTTAAACTGAATTATACGCACAACACTAATACTAAGAAAATAAAATATTTAATCAGAACAAATCATACTATTTAGTATGCACAACAGTAAATGAGAGATAAAGGTCCCTCCTTCACAATAAACTGATGGTTTGCTGTTCCCAGGTACAGTATGTAACCACTTTAGTTCATTCTCCAATGTATTGGAGAAAGGGACAGCTGTTACCATTACTCCTATTAAACCATTAAAATGCCAGAACAAAAACTTTCTGTAGAAAACACAACATTATTCTCTCTAGCTTTATGAAAAGAATGGAAACAAATCTTTTTTCAATTAAAATTCAATAAATCCTAATTCATTGGAGCAAAAAAATTACATATGTGCTTTCTTAGAAAAACAGGAGGAATGCAATACGTAATATAATACGTCTTAATCCCCATATCCTCATAGCTACAAACTATTTGGAACTCATTCTAAGTTGCGACACTAATGGAAAATTCTCAAGTCAAATAAATACAAAAAAATCAGATAAATTATTAAATGTCTCAGGTTTTTACGGACAACATCCTCCAAGTGTTCTTTGCTTTGTTCCAAGTGTTCCTCAGTGTTCCATCCCAATACTCAAGATGACAACCACACATATAAAGAGACTGGCTTGGCGAAGCAAGGAACTCATGGTAGAGCTCCAGTGCAAAAAGGTTGTATGCATAAGGTGTAAGCTGGGACAAGGTGACCAAGGAGTAATTTAGAAACACCACATGGGCATGTAAGGATTGCGTCAGGTTAAACAAAGTTCAGTGGGATTTAAGATTTGCACGGAATGTCAAGAGCAACAAGAGCAGCTTCTACTGCTACAAAAGTAATGAAAGGTCAAACAGGGAAAATATAAGCCTGTTGCTGAATTGGGCAGGTGATCTAGTGCCAGCACACACACATGATGCTGAGCGACTCAACACCTCCTTTGTTTCAGTCTTCACCAACAAGGTCTCAAAAGTATCTGGTGTTTAGTGAAGGGGTTCAAGAACTACCAGCAGTAGATGTGGCCTGAATCAGGGATAATTTCCAAGATCTCAACCTATACAAATCCATGGGATCAGACAAGCTGCATCCATAGACACAGAGATAACTGCCACTCTTCATCTCCAAGGAGTCACAGAGATGAAGGAAGGTCCTCAGTAACTGCAGGAAAACAACTGTGGGAACTACAGGCCACTCAATTTCACTTAAGTTCCTAGGAAAGTTATGGAGTTATTCCTCTTGGAATGTACTTTTCTGGACATGTGGAGAAGAAGGTGACTGAGAACAGTCAGCATGGATTTGTCAAGGGTGGCAAATCCTGACTAACCCAATTGCCTTCTATAATAAAATGACTAGTTTTAATGATGAGGGGAGAGCAGGGGATGTCATTTATCTCCAGGCTTTCAACACTGTCTCACTGCAAGTTAGGATGTTACGGTCAGTCTCTTCAGAGAGACAACCAGATGGGTAAAAAGCTGGTTCGATGATCAAGCCCAGAGAATAAATGTTTAATGGACTTTACTCCACCATAAGGCCAATAACAAGTGGAATATCACAAGAGTTGATCCTGGGACCTGTCCTGCTTAACACCTTAATCAGCGACCAAGGGGAGGCAACAGAGTGCAGTCTGTAAAGTTTGCAGATAACACCAAATTTAAAGAAACGATTGATAAGCTTGAGGGCAGGGCTGCTGCCCAGAGGATCCTAGATAGGTTTGAGGAATGGGCCAAGAGCAACCTCATAAAATGAAATGTACACATGCAGAGTCCTACACCTGGAAAGGAACAACCCCATGCAACAGCACAGGCTGGTTTTAATCACAGAAAGTGACTCACCCACTTTTAAATTACACATTCAGCACCAAACTGTGAGCAAACTTTGCAAGCCTAATTGTATTTAGTGTGTACGGAATACAGTCCAGATAACTACTATAAAAGCACTGAATGCTCTTTTTTTTTTCCCCATAGCATTATACATTGAAAACAAAGGTTTCTATGAACAGATTACACAATCCTCAGTTTACTTCTGGGAAAGTTTTTTGCGCTTACCCCTTACCTTTGTATGCAATAACTGGGTGCTCAGCTCTGTGGCAGTGGGTATCTTCTGTTGTTGTTGGCTCCAGTATTCCTAATACCCCAAGTCCTGTCAACAGCAGTGTGAGGAGGCAGCTTCTTTTCATGGTGGTCATGCTGTCCTCCACAGCAGTCAGTTCTTTTAGCTGGCTGTTCTTCTTGCACTCATGTGGGAAAAGCACCTGGAGAATTCAAAGACATTTACTCCAGCACAAAAGCAAACCACAGAAAAAATTAGACAATTCTTGACATTTAAAACAAAGCAAAACAACATTGCTTTCTGTCTGTGTAGTATTTGACTCCACAAAAGTATGCTATCAGCTGCTCCTCTAATTACTTATCATAAACTTATCATCAGCTACACAGTTTAGGAGTATTCATTTCTGTTATCACCTAGCAGGATTCAAAAACTGTTATTCATTCCCCCCTCTTTTACTTTAAAGTTTCATTTTGTAATGTGTATGAGGAAAATAGTGTTCTGCAACATTTTTTATTTTGGTTTTTTTTTTTAGATACAGAAAATACATCTAAACCTATGTTCCACATTGACTTGGATCCACTGCCCCTCACCCTGCCTTCCTCAGAAAGGAAAGAGTGCTTTGATTCCTTGCGAGGATAAGGTAGGAAAGGAATCGCTCCTTCACATTACTGACTGTTTTCATGAAACAACAGCCCCAGAGCATGTATTTTTTTCCAATCCATAGAGTATGTATAACACAGCACAGAAGGTGGTAGGACAAGGTTCACCTCAATGCTCTGACAACATACTTTTGCTTTACAGGAGGGAGGGTCACTAGTTCTGACAATGGTTTTCCTTCAGTACCAGAACAAAGTTGAAATTTCAACTCCCTGATTTTCTGAAACATCCAATAACCAGACACTTATAAGTAACAGAATATTCACAGTGTCAATATAATTTTATATCCAACCCAATTCCTTTAGCTTTATCATAACAAACATTACAAGCAGTAACAACCTAATAAGGCGCTCAAAAAACTTTTGCCACTAGCAGATTTACTGAGTCCCATAAGCTTGCTTGCTGATAGCACACAGTTATAAGACATCGCTGCCTTTCGGGGGGGAGAGGATTGGAGATTTGAGACAATTCCATAATGGCAGAAATGTCATTCTGCTAATTAATGGAGCAATTCAGGAAAAAATAATCAGCAATATTGACTTACAACACATTTGATCTCACTGAACTGCACTGAGCTTTTTAATAAGCTGGAAACTTTCTACTTGTGTAAAACAAACATCCTAAGCACATGAAACAAAGGGCTATTAATTAAAAGATACTCCACAGTAAGACCAGTGTGTTGTAAAAGCTACACTCAGAAAGCAGAATGGGTAGTAAACATTGCTCCCTACCATTACTGTAGCACCAGCTGTCATAAGATGAACTGCTCTTCTCTTCCTGCTTTATTTTGCTGCCTTTAGAAGCCTTCCAGCTAAGACCTGGACACATCTAATCCTCATTAATTTAAACTAAAATAAATAGTAATAGACATAATACATCTGAGCAGTACATAAATTTAATAGTCAATTTTAGCTTCTCTGCTAAATTTTCTTATGTATCAGAAAAAAAAGGAGGGGGGAAGCTTCTAGGCAGTTAAATTCATATTCCTAGCTTTCTAAGTAATATATCTTATAATGTCACGTACCAATATGAATCTGTCCCTATAAATTGCTTGTGGCTCACAGCAGGCAGTATCTGCTCATCGAAATTCCGTGCACTCGCATATATAGGGGCATAAAGCGCCTGTTCCAATGTTTTGATAGTTCATTTTCTGCAAGGGTGACATTTCAAGCATTATGCACTATTTTTATCCAAATACCACCAGTTTATGTGGGTTATGTCATAGCTAAGGGATATTACTAACTTACAGATCACACAACTAAATTACTAACAGCTAGTTCTAATTCAGGTTTCTGTAAGATTATGCATGTGTATTCAGGAAGCAAAATGAAGGACAGATACCGCATCACACTCTCAAAAGCTGTTTTTCTTGCACACAGTACAGCAACAGGTTTTCCAACACCTAGGAATATGGTACTTTCACATTAAAAAAAACCAAACTTTATTTCTTTTAATTTGTAAGGTCTCAGAAATACCCATAAATGTGCGAATATAATGGACAGAAATCAAAAAAGAATAAAATGAAACATTGGTACTGGAAGCTCAGCCTTCTCTGTCTCCCTGGCTGTAAATGAAGCCCAGTGGTCTTTATGTAACCAGGCTCCTATACCCCAGGCCAAGTTTCAAAAAACAGCTCTACGCAGGTCACAGCAAAAAGAAAATCCTGTTTCTCCACAAGAAAGGACCAGTATTCTTCATCCAGATACTAAATCTGTATATATTTGTGGATATCATGGTTTCCATTACAAAAAGGATACTGACTTTCATGGGACTAATCCTGGTATTAATAAGGACTAAGATGTAAATGTTGACAGGTCTGATATCCTGTATCCTGCAGGTATCAAGAGTATGATGTATAGTCATGCTGTGGGAGAATTTTGGGGCCAAAGAATTTTTTTTTCCTACCTAGCTGAACCCCTTTTCTCACTGCATGCATCTCATGGTAAAAACAGAGGCAGGAAACACTCCTCTCAATCAGAATATCCAAAGACAAGGTTAGACTTTGAAGAAGAGACAAAGGATGTGAATGCACTTCTAAGAATATATCTCAGAGAAAAACAGTAACAGTTTACGTTTCTCTCTACCTCGACCTCTACCTTTTTTATGTACTGTGATATTTTATTAATTTAAGTGTATTAATTATTGTAGATGTATGAAATGCATTGTGGGGAACTGCAAGTAGAAGCTTACTTGCAACTACTCAGAGGATAATCTTCAGAGACCCTAATCAAACAAGAGAACAGTAAACCAAGGTAGCAGATAGAAACCTCATCACAAGTTCTTGCATGAGAAAAGAACAAGCTTTAAGTCAGCTGAGAAACTGGCAGCAACAGGAACTCATTATCTACTTCATTGCACTGCGGTATGCACAGAAGGAGAGGGAAAAAGGAATCTGGAGACCGCACGTAGTACAGTGCTAGAGAAAAAAAAAATTACAAAACAAAACAAAAAACAAAAAACAAAAAACAAACAAACAAAAAACCCAAAACCCAAACAAAAAAAACAAACCATACGAACAAAAACCCACACACCTCCCAAGAACCAAAAAACCCACCACCCTAAACCACCCCCTCCCCGCCTCGTAAAAAAACCCAGCAAACAGAACACCTTCAACATGTACCCACAGCATGAACAGATGAACTGACACCTTAGAAAAAGCCTTCAAAACCAGTTCCTGTTCCACAGAATTTGCAGAGGTTAGATTGCTCCCTCCTGCGCATCCTCGAGCAAGGGCCGCTGCACAAGCTCCATCTCTGCCCGAGCCACCGGCTGCCAGAGAGAGCCTGCGGAGGCAGCACCCGAACCGCACACCCACGCAGCTCTGAAACACCGACGGAGTCACAAGGTCTGAAGCAGGCAAAGGAGTCTGTCCTGAAACAGGCCCTTCTCCTTACTGAACCTGCAACTAGTGTGCCAAGAAGTGATAGTTAGCCTGGGGTGTAAGTCACAAAAGCCAAGAAAACCTTAAACTTGAAATGCTTAGGTGAGTTTCCTTGATTTCTGTGTAATTCCATATGCAAATCTTTCTCAACAATGAAATATAATGGTCAAGTCAAAACTCTTTCAAAACATACCCATAAGAGTGACACTGACCATCTTGTTAACTATCGCTATTACATTTGGGAACCAGCACATTGATCTATATTATCTGTATAGCTTTTCTAGCACAGATCTTTAATCAGACTTCTGACAAATTGCATTTTGCAAGTCTGTAAAACAATCTGAGGCTGCAAAAAGAAAAAAGAAAAGCAGAATTATAAAATTTACTATATTTCAATATATTACTTTATTTCTATATCTAAAGGGTCTTGTGCACTTATTCTCTCCCTCATTCACTTTTTTTTGATCTGGCTTGCCTAGAAGAAATACAAAGATGAATGAGGCCCATTAGATAAAGGTATGACCTTTTAAAACCTTAGTTTCTCCACGAATAGTATTTGATGAGGAAAAAGAACAGCGATTCAAGATTTTCTATTTTAGCTGAGACAACAAAAGACACCTATTGCTAAAGAGAAAAAGTGTGCACAGCTAAGCATGCAAGGCATGTAAGTGCTACTGCTAGGTCCAAGCAGTTTCGTTTAGAGACTATGCCCTCCAGGCACTGAAATCATATATTTTAAATGAAATAATCAGGATGTCAGTATTTCTAGATCAGTTAAAATACAACATGTTGGAAGTACAATTTACCTCTGAATTATAAACTACCTTTTCTTTTGTTTGATTAAAATAAGTTGCTGTGTAAAAAAAAGAAGAGTTGCCACACTAACTGCCACACTAACTGCAGCTGTCCAGCAGCAAAGATGCTTTCAAGTAATTTCCTTCGCTGATTCTGTAAGTGTCAGTTTAACAGCACTTTCAGTGAATGATGAAGTGAACTTACGTCAATACGAGTATACACACCGCAGAGCCTGGCATGGTTAAAAGATGCCATTTGCAGGACTGGTTCCGGGTACATGCATCCAGAAGCAGGTCTGGGCTTTTCTTTACACAGACAACAGTACCTACTCGCGCAGATGCTGCTCATGTAATTTGCTGTGGGCGACTCATTCCACTTCCCCTGGCCACTTGGCTCCACTTCTTGGTTTGCAAAATAGTGAAAGTCTGATAAAAATTTACTCATGCTAACGAACTACTCTGGATAACATGCACCTTTGTGCGTAAGCATGAACCTGAAAAAAAGTACTTGTCTAATGGAATATACTATATGTTGTGTGGGTTTATTAGAACAGAATTATGAGTCCAAAGAAAGATATTGTCCCATATTGCTACTGTACACACTTTAAAACAGTTAGTAGAAATTATTTCATCTTTGGTCGTGACAACTTTATTAAAAATACCTAGTTTGTCTACTGTACTGCTAGTGGCACCTTTTTACAATTTATTAAAAGAAAAGAACATTTGCTTGCTGCTGCAAGTGATGAGCAGACACAGAGAACTGTTGTTTCCGCTTTGGCAAAAAAAAAAAAAACGCTGTTGTGTATCGCTAGTAAGCATACGGACAAACCGGGAAAAAGGGTATCTATCAGCAGTCATGTGGTCATAAAACTGGAATACATGAACACCCCTACAATATAGCTCAGTGCCTTTTTCTGTAATGGCTCAATTTTTTTAATGCCAAACTCCTCAAATTCACACAAATCATTTGAGAGGAAGATTGCTAGAGAAAGGACTATGTAAAAAAGGCCCTGTCATCACACGTACTAGCTAGATTCTCAGGTGATGTGTACGGTCTCAACTCCCAGCCCTGGCAACACCACTAGTGACAAGCCCTGGAGCCCAGAAGGAAAAAGGGATGGAGGCAGGGTGGGGCATCAAGAGGGCTGCATCAGTCTAAAATAACAGTGCTCCCCTCTGCTCCAGTGAGAAATGTGAATGTTGTTTGACAAAGACATTCGCATTTCACTTTTTTCCCAAATTAACTGTCATTTTTTTGTCACCCTTCTGCTAATAATATATAGACACAAGATGAATAAATATCAAAACTCATTTAAATCTCATTTCCAAAAAAACCAACCACTTGTTTTTACTATAGTGATTAATCCTGTTCCCCTGTCAAATGCACAAATAAAAGCTATGCCTCTTTATAATATAATTATTTTGAAATACATCCTTTACCCAGTATAGCTTTAGAAAAACAATTTGTATATCACTCCAATACACGATTACATTACAGCAATAGCTCAAAGATCACCTCATTAAACATCAAGATGAGACTGGAGGCTATAGAGCTTCTTCAGTGAAATAATCCAGCCGTACACTATCGTGTCTCATCACCGGACCCAGCAATGCAGACTGTTTGCTATGCGGCAGAGAAGCATCTTCTAATTTGTATTCTCAATAAAGTGAGTCAGCTTCAATTAACAAACTGATTACCAAGTTCCTTCAACTTTTTTTTTTTAATATTGCCGTACATTTTTGCAGTGGCATGAATTTCAGATCTGCAAGAGGCAGTCACCCATCAGCTGTCATTGACTAAGGCAGTCAAAAATCAATCCTTAAATTCATAGTGACATTCTGCCAAAAGTCTGCTAATATCTGTAGCTGATGGTGACAACTCATAAAAGAAGAATCTGTCATCAAAGTTAGTCCTCCAGCGCTGCTCAAAGAGCTGTGATACTTGTTATTTCCGCAAAGGAAGGACTGCTTCAAGAACAGTGGCCTGAGTGAAGGAAGAAGTCTGTAATAACACCTCACATGGCATTTATCACGTCATGGGCATATGTCTGCCTCAGCAGCGGGGCATAGCGCCAGTGGACCACAGCCTCCTCGACCAAGCACCAGCCAACCCAGCAGGTCCACACAGAACAGCACCGCAAGCAGCTTAGAGGCAAGAATAAAGGTAGTCAAATCAGTGCAGCCTAGTCCCAAGTTCCAGCAAAATCTCAGCTCTTTTTTTCAAATCCCCTTTTCTCCTAGCTATCCTTTAGCTCCTTGGCCATTTTTGGTATCCTCCCAAGCTCCACAGTCCCACCTCTAGTTTCCTTCACCTCACAGCTAGTCTCCTGGTCCAGGCACCCAGAGCGCCTTCCCCCACGCATTGCTCGGGAATCATCCACTGAACTGTGATCCCCAATCTGGCCATCAGAAGCCAGTCTGAGGTGGTGGAATGAGGGATTCTCCGCCTTGGACAGACTATAAAGCCAGCATAGTTTTTCCTTTACAAAATAACTTTAATGGAAAAACAAAATGGCAATCATTATTTGCAAATAAAGGTCTGAAAAGTGCAGAAAGTTGGAAGGAAAATTAGAGGAAGTTTAACAGCCAAAGGCAAGGCACAAAGTGAGAGAAAATGAACCAGGAGAGGGCAGAAGTGTCAGCTAGTGCAGGAAAAGGAAATGGAGAGGGAAGAAATATAGCAATTCAGGGATCTACACACACATTGCTGCATTTCACCTTCTCCTTTCTCTCTATACCACGCTTGCCTGCTCCTTTCCCAGTTGGTACTATTACTGGCAAACCAAACACATTTTCCTAGGGCCCAAAAGATGGTCAACACCATCAACATGGCATAAAACACAAGCTGTGCGTCAGTAAAAATATACTTTCAGGTGTTGTGAGCAACAGCAGTTCAGCAGACAGTCTGAACACAGGATGCTGTTGATTTTCAAAAATGACATAGCTTTGAAACGGGATTGGGCTGATCCTCGGAAAAAGGATACACTGATGGTTATGAAATACCTAGACACTCCCATTTCACAATCTGAAATTCAGGGACTTTCTGAGCCTGGTACTGCAACAGCAGTCAGGAAAAGTCCCAGTAGGTGCTTGCTGAGGTCTTACCCTCTTCCCCGAGACGTCAGCAAAACTGCTATCATGGACTTCCGG
>NW_010558489.1:0-27233 GCF_000687285.1 Phaethon lepturus
GGTCAGCCAGACAGCCTTGCATCGGTAAGAGTGGATCTTCCCAGGAACTGCCTCATTATAAGTGAAATTAGGCTCCACTGTCATAGGTTGGGAGCTGGACCTGGGCTCCCCTGGTTGCCTTGAGGTTGGGAATGAAATAGTCCTGGAGAGGCAGAGAAGGAGAGGCCGGGGAGCTGGGCTAGCAGCAAGGAGTGGCACCATGTCCGCTGCTTCTGGGGGTGCGTTGCTGGGCTTGCACCCCTTCCCTGTCTTGGCAGTGGTGGTGGTCACCCTGCCTTCCCAGAGCTCCGCTGGGGCTGCAATAGCTGCAGGGCCAACTCTCTGCTCCTGTCCCAGGCATTTGGCTGCCCACGGCAGACTCTGACTTCGGGCTCGTAAGCAGCCCTAAGAGAGGAAGGGTTGCTCCTTTCTGTTGTAACTAAATATGAAAAAGCTTTTGGGACTGGAGGATGTTTAACCACTGGCAGCCATAGTCACCAAAAGCCAGGAACTAGTCTAAAATGTTCAACAGCGAAGAAAAGGCATAATCTCAAAAGTTCAGAGAGTCAGGGCATGCTAAATGACCGGTACCTGTTGAAGAGGAGCAATGCTCTGCCCTGCCTGTAAGGTAGTGCGACCAGCTTCCCGCGTGGTGCGGTAATTACTGTGTGGTTGGCCCAGTTCCCGATTTAGGAGTCTGTGCTCCAGTAAGGACCCATCTAGCCACCTGGTGCAAAGCGGTGTGGTGGGGTCAGTGCTGAGCCAGCTTTGGCCTGAGTCCTGAACCATTTATGGTCGCTAAGGTAGCTGGCCAAAGGGGTTTACAGCTGGGGCCACCACTGAAAGGCTCACTAGGAGTCTCTTCTCAGTGTGTCACAGCTTCAGAAAGGCCTTTGTCTCATGGAGGGTAATTTGAGGGGGAGGAAGGAGAAAGGAGAGACAGAAAGAAGTTGTTTCACAAGCAATGGAAGTTTGGCAGCCTGGCTTCTTGTGTTGTGCAGTTGGGTTCTTTGTAGTGTATTAGTATACAAGCTGTGTTTGAATGTTTTCCTGCAGCTGCATGTTCAGACAGATGTGCCTGCTCTCGTGTCTCATGGGATTTGGTTTCATGCTGCAGCTTTTCTCTGAGCACTAAGAAGTTTGCTCTCCTTTTGCTGGCTGCTGGTTTTCATTAAACTTGTAGAAATTTTGTTCTTCTTGGGTTTTTGTTTCTCTGTCAAACTGGGAGAAAATTGGCCAATGGGTAAAAAAACATAGTTCTTTGGGGGCGTGGAGAGAAAGGCACACTGCAGGCAGGCGGTTTGCAGGCACACGAGAAGGGAAGCAAATGTTAATCTGGGCTGTGTGTGTTCCTGTGGCTCTCTGAAGTGCACAGAGAATCGGGATATTCCCCCGCTCACTTAAGCGGAGCTGTGCCCCCACACAATTCTCAGCGTGGGGCTATGGGTGTGTGTAGCAGGACTCTGATCGGGAGATGCTTGCATAAGCTTTAGTATCTTAAGAAAAAGGCTGAGAATCTTAACATCAAAGCCATACCTGCTCCATCTCCAAACACAGTCGGGGAGAGTCACAGGAACAGAAGAGAAACCCCCTGACAGGAGAGCTGGTGGCACATGTACACTCCAGGAGGTTGACTTGTCCCTCCCAGCCATCCAGTACCAGCATTTGCAGCTCTTTTTCTCCTGACAGACTGATACATATTTTATAATCTATCTCCATAGCTGAGTAGCTGAGATTGCAAACAAACAGAACGTCCTTTCTCTGCCTGACAGAGCCCTGGAAACCATCTGAGAGGAAGACTCCTCTAAAAGCTACTCGGATGGTATTCTCTCTGTCTCTCCACACCTCTACTTCATATCCCTGGGATGAGCAAGTGTTATAACAATATTAAAGTCTGCTGGCTCAGGCCTGTTTGTTTTACGGGGAAGCTCAGGCTCAGACCTACAGGAACACGATGGATTTTGTTAGTGCTCAGTGCACTCCAGATTTGGTAGAGAGAAGCTTCTCTGCCTGGGTGTGCCCCTTGGACCCTGCTCTGCCAGACTGAGACAGCACTTGCAGCAACAGTTAGAACATGTTGTGGCCCATCAGGGGAGGGCAGTGGAATCAAGCACATGTTTTTCTTTCCCAACTGTTTGGGAACGATTATGAGAGAATTTGCAGTCTCCCAACAAATTAATTCCATTATAAACTTTGCTTTTCCAAAGAGAATACGTAGAATTTGTTGCCAGAGCCTGTTCAGAGGGAAAGCCCACATTTATTTGGGCGTTGCATTGGATCAAGCCTTTCTTCATGTTAACAAAGACTAGCAAAGAGATTCTTCTTCATGGCTGGTAAAAACTGCTAGTTACAAAACCCAAAAAACTGAATTGGAGTAGACGAAGGTCCGTTCAAGACTGGACTACCCCTTGAATTTTATTGCTTTTCACTGTGCAGCCTTTCTTGGGGTATTGTCAGCAGCTTGGTTTGCAGGAGGGAAAGCAGGAAAGGGGGAACAATGAAATTGGAGAGACCTTATTGCAGCCTTTCAGTACTTAAAGTGGGCTTACAAGAAAGATGCGGACAGACTTTTTAGCAGAGTCTGTAGTGATAGAACAAAGGGTGATGGTTTTACATGAAAAGAGGGCAGATTCAAACTAGATGTAAGGGAGAAATTTTTTACAGTGAAGGTGGTGAAACACTGGCACAGGTTGCCCAGAGAGGTGCTAGATGCCCCATCCCTGGAACTGTGCTACCAGTGGTGTAACGAGGCGCACGAGTTGGTTTTATGAAAGCATTGTTAATAACATTTTTATGTATACGTGTGTGTGTGTGTGTATGTGGTTAGAAGCAATCTGCAAATATCAACTTGAGGCTGAAGGCAATAACAGCCTTCCAAGATGATGACACTCCAGTGGTGCCTTCAATGGAGCAACCCAGAGGAGAACCAGCTAGGCAGATCAGTTAGCCACAGAGGGCCCAACCACAATTAAAGCAGGCATTTGGGGTGTGACTCATGGAAAGGTTCTTTTGTATCGCTGAGACTTTTGTCATTTTGGTATAACTACAACTTTTCTTCCTCTCCACTCCTTTAATAGTGTGCTTTGAATTGGATCCTATTCTGACCAGAGGAATGGGAGAGAAAACATGGTGTCCAGTCTGCTTGTAGTGTCAAGCAGTGGTAAGGACATGTGGGCTAATTAATTTGCAGTTAGAAGTCTTTGACTGCAAAGTTAAGTAATTAGTAAGGGAGAAGGATGCAAGTTAAGATTAAAAAGCTGAGCCAGAACTCTTCTGTTCCACCTGTGGATCACATATCTTCAAATGTTCAGGCTTGAGTTGCTAAAATTAGGAAATTAGGCAGCCAACTTTTTTTTTTTTTTATAAATACTTGTTTTCAAATTAGGCAGTTTGGTGGTAGGAGTTTAGCAGGTTTCAGTATTGAGCCATCTACTAGATGATTATAGAATCTGAAATGGCTAATTGTAAATGACTGCTTTGAAAAAAAAAAAAAAGAAAATGAAATGCAAGCTTTCAGTTTATTCATCTCTAGAATAGAGATAATATTTCCCAGTATGGCCCTTGGGACTTTGTTAGTTTGAATGGATTAACATGAGACAAAAACTTCAGATTCTCTGGATGGGAAAGTGCTATGGAAATACAGTATATTATTGTGATATCCTTTGAGACATTTCTGTGAAGCCAGTGGTGACTGTCATGATAATAAAGCAAGCCTTAGAGAAGGTAACGAAATAATGATCCTACTTTCTTTCTAGCTATTCTTTGAAAGGGCAAATGCAATGAGTGATAATGGTTTAATGAGAAAGAGTCATTAGGGCATCCAGCCTGCATCTTTAGAAGTGCAAAGCATTTTGGGAGATCTGAAAACGATTCGCAGAACAAAACCAAAGTAGGTCTGTCAGAATATTAAACTGTTATTTGTATTCTCTTTGAATGCTGATTGAAACCAGTGATCTCTTGCCCTGGCTGGTGGCTGATACATGTGTAGTGATGAATGTTGCTTGTTGGGAGCCTCAGTGCTGTTGGAAGAGTGAGATCAAGGAAGTACCTCAGTGCTTGCCCTCTGCGTGTTATCCTGTGCTTAGAGATTAGTGTTACTTGAGGATTCCTGACCTGTTGAATTTGCATGTATAGGAGGCCTTGTGTAGTGGAATTAATTGGCCTGGATTATTCAGCTTTATTAATCCAGCGGCTTCATTTTGAAGATTGGCTGGAAGGGCAAAGCTGCTAGTTTGGGTTTTTTTTGGTTTTTTTTTTGGTCTGGTATTCATACCTAGCCAGACAAGAGCTTCAGATTCTTTGGATGGGAAAGTGCTATGGAAATACAATACATTATTGTAATATCCCTTGGGATGTCGCTGTGAAGCCCAGCAAGTATCAATACTATGCATTAGTACAAGAGAATATTAAGTGTAAATAGAGCTAGTATTAGGTCTATTTTAGTATAAGAGCTAAACCAGAACACAAGAAAGTTGTTTAAGACTTGAAGGACCCCTGACTGCTGGGTGTTCAAAGGAGGAAGGTTGGTTCTACTCATTTAAGGAAAGAACCAGTTTGCACAACATGAGGGAATTATGCGTGAAAGATGCACAGAAGCAAATGAGTTGCAGGCACACAGTGGTTTATCAGTGACAAACAAAGCTTTTTGACTTCATGGGTCTCACTACTTGGAAGCCTGAAACCAGCCACCTGGCTTTGCAGCACGGCCCTTTCGGTGCCATTCTGGACTCCACTAGCAGCAAGGAAACCATCGGACCTGGGTGGAGATTCCAGCGTTGCTCAGTTTCTGCAGCTGCTTGACTGGGAGCCTTGAGCCGCTGGGCACAGTGGCAGTGTGACATCAGGAGGGTGACTTGGGCCGTTCCTCTGCCAGACAGAGAAGGAGCAGAGAACTGGTCTCGGGCAGATCCACAAAGCTGCAGATGCTGGAGGCTTGCTGAACTTAGAAAATCAGAAAAATGACTGAAGCTGAATTGCTACATGTTCTCTAATAATCTGTTTAGTGAAAAGCGTGATTAGAGAGGAGGGCAGGGACCAAGAACTATCATCTAAATCAAATCATAGGTATGTCCAGGTAGGCTTTTTGTGAGGGTCTTTCCGTGTCTACCTGATAGGATTGTGTTTGCTCTGTCCATATGATAGAAGCTGTGTAGGGTCAGCAGCCAGGCTCTCCCCACTGTTTGGATGGAGTGGATGGGCTTTTCATGCAGGTTGTGACACCCTTCCTAAAGCAAACTGGTACTGACCACTCTTCACGTGTGGGATCCTGTACTAGGTAGCTGTTGATTTCTCCTGGTAGGAAAAAACGTGTTTGTTAGGAAAAGCAGAGTACAAAACCAGCAGAGGAACAAGCAGGGCAAAGTGAGGTTTCAAACATGCCCACAAATGAGGAGGAGGAAGCTACAGAAAACCCTCTGTGACGAAGGAGCCCTTTTCCCCAGTCACGAATGGATAATGCCACCCCCAGATCATCTGCTCCTCTGGGTGGGATTTGCTAGTGTAGGGGCCTGAATCTGTCTCTGTAACTCAGAAAACTTAAATGCCTGGCACAAAGTAGGATGGGGGTGACTGAGGACTCAAGATGCCAGTTTAGCTACATTTTTATCTAGACATGAGTTCAGCTGTTACAATTCTGAGCCACATTTGGATCCCCATCTCCAAGTCAAAAATCAGCTTGCTTAAATAAAACTGTTGTTGACGGGTTTAATTTGGATTCTTCTGTTGGATTTGTCTGAAAAGAGAATTTGTGCTAAGTGTGCTGCTGAGATCAGAGTCCTCTCGTAGATACTATTTGCAATCCCACACTGGTACATGAGAGCAGAGCCTGCTCCCAAAGTCCACCTTCATGTGCGCACCACGGCTCCCAGGTGCATAGGATCAATTGATGCTGCCCCAAAGTTTTCTTCTCTTTTCTGCTGGTCACCCTGAATGAAATGCAAAAGCTTGAGTTTTGAGGGTAGTAGTGCTCAAGTTGTAACTTTGAGCATCTGTTCACATGTAATTTCCTTCCCCTGAGCTCTAATAACCACATAAACTCTTTTTGTCTCCTCTTTTCTCCAGGTCAACAGACTATGGCACTACCTATGAAAAGCTAAATGAAAAAGTAGGCCTGAAGACTGTGCTGAGCTACCTTTATGTCAGTCCCACTAACAAGAGGAAGGTAAGGGAGAGCCATCGAGCTGGTAGCTATAGAAACAAAATTACGGCATTCTGTTCATTCTGAGAGGAATTATGATCCTAAACTGAAATCTGCTGGTAATTCACAAGAGCTTGAATCTGTGTCTAAGTTGCACTGGTGCAATTCCATGGAATCCAGTAGAATTATGACTGTTTTTCTGATAGGGATGGAGTCCTTAATCTCCTGCTGCATGTGTTAGAGAAGTAAAAGGGTTGCTTTTATTTGCTTCCGCCTGTAACACCTTTAAAGAAGCTGAACTCACACAAACGTTTCTGGGACTCTTGCTTACACTGGCTTTGGCTAATACACCTCTCTGCCTCCATGTTATTAGAAATATTGAGAAAAAGGCATTTATTTCTGCATTTGACTCTTTTCCCCTTTAAGCTTTCCCTAGCTAGAAGTTGGAGGTAAAGATGTAGATGACATTTTCATTGGTACATCATGTAAGGGGGCTGAAAGCAGAACATGCCTGGGAGAGTGGGTGGGAGACCTAAGATTTGATTTGAATGTGTAGGAGAGAAGATGAGGTCATAGCTTTCAACCTCCTGCTCACGCTTCCCACGTGATGCAATTAGGGCTCCAGCTGGCTCACAGAACGCAGCCCAGGAGTTACTACTGGTGCCTTTTTGGTTTAAAATTATTGCCTGTGTTGATTCAAGGGAGGTATCGGGACAAGGCGCTTTCAGCTACCCACAGAAATCAATGTGGGAGGGCTGCAGCGTGTAGCTAATTGCTGGCAGTGGAGCTGTGTTTCGATGGGGTGCAGCCCATTTGGCTTGATGACTTCCAAACTCTCCATCTCCTGTCTCCATCAATAGGTTTTCAAACTAGTATTTTGTTACTTGTACTGTTCTTATTACTACTATTGTGTTTTCCAGTGCTGGTCAGCCTATGGAGGTTTCAGGATTGACATTTGTTTCAGTGTATGCAACCTCAAGGCAGTCACAGCTCTGATTACTATCGGCAACAATGTGTGTGTGTTTGGATGTATAGAGGAGAGGAAGAATGCAGTGGGCAGGGGTCAGCTTATATTTTTTTCTAATGCAGAAGCTGAATTATTGTGACAACCACCTTGACTTCTTTTTTCTGAGCAAAATGGAATGAAGATGTTTCATAATGAGCTCTCCTGGCCTTCACACCCCTCCTGTATCCAATATGGTGGGCACTGAAGAGTTAATTCTTCTTCATTCTGTTTCCAGAGCAACTCTGCCCACCTAAAATCAGCGGCAATATGCTCAGTTACAAATTCAATGTCACCAGTGTAAAATCTCCTTCACAAATCAGAGTACTAGGTTATATGATTATCTTCTAGCAATTTCTCAAGCTATTGAGCTTTACAGATTAAGTCTTTTATTTCCTTTTTTTTATTAATAACATCTAAATTTCATCACACAGTGGCACGCAGACCTATCTTTACCTGTTGTTTTACTTCAGCTGACAATTAAAAAAAAAATTTTTGGTCCTATGTCTTAAGAAAATGATTTCTGGACCTACCTGCCCTCTTCTCCTCCCTTCTGAAAAATCTTTTGAAATGGAGAGACAAGTGGTGAAGAATACCTGTAGAAAACCAGTTTCAGTGCTGGCTGCTGTGGGAATAACTTGTTTTCATTCATTCTTTCAACCTCTGCTAAACTGGGCACTGCTACTGTGTGCAGTTGGTTTGTCTGAACCTGGAGTTGACTCCGTTGACTCTCAAAGCAATGCCAAACATCCATGCAGCATTTGAAAAATTCCCGGAGAAGGTGTCACTAGATTGGAACATCTGGGATTTGTCAAATTTAATATCAGGTTTATTGTCCACCCACCACTTACAGATTCATTAGGTTGTGCACTGCAAAAAATGCACTTGGTTCGTAATCTTCTCCAAGTCTCTCTGGGAGAATATTGTTACAGTGGCCTGCAGAGTAAGCACCATGTTTTTGCTGAGCTCCTGAAGACAACCACCAGTAATGAATCACAAAGCAGTATGTGAGGTGAATCCGTTGTTTCACCTCTAACACCATGTATGCTGGCTAGTTGGACACAATGCAGTGATCTCTTGTGAGCCCCAAAGCCAGGTCTGTCTTTGAGGCAATAAACAGGGAGGGAGATACCAAAAGTAACACGTGTGCATGGGGCCCGTGCACACATGGAGAATTGTGCAGAGCCTTTCCGGGCAAGATATCTTCTCCTGAGGATTAGCTCCCAGATACTGATTGGACCCTGCACGCCTTGCAGCTCCTGTCGATTTTTGATGGGTTTGTACACTGTTGCTAGCCCCGTCTGCTCATTAATGCTTAGAGGATTAGCAGTTACTTGGAGGAGGAGAAAAGCTTTCCATACATTCATTCCTAATTGATTTACTAGTGAGAAGGATAATTACCTCTCAGCTACCCTGCAGAGCTACAGTGGGAATTACCTGTCAAATTTCTTTGAAGACCCAAAATGCTTCTCTTCAGCTGTTAAATAGGAATTATGCATTCAGCCAAATGCTAGTTATATAAACATCGTTTACCTGAATTGTGGCATAACCTGGGGCTCAATTATGAGGCAAGAGGATTAAAATGCTGGCATTTTTCTTTCTTCTTTTAAAAGAAAAGCTTTTTGTTTCCAATTTCTTTTCTGAAAATTTTTGGTGGGAATATGGTAAGTATTTTGGCAGCTCCTGCTGTATTTTTGTGCTCAGTGCTGCCAGGTCATGGTGGGACACTGATTTCTCAATACCAACATCTCTGCTTATTGCAATATTGGGGAACAGACGAGGACAGAGTTGAAGTGCAGAGGCTGAGCAGCATGAGGTGAAGCATGGTTACAACCCATGGTCTGGGAGCCTGTGTCATTCCCCTTCTCTCTTGGTCCCAAGAAAGCCACACCTGATGCATGCCTTACCCTCCTGAAATATGACACTCCAACACCTTTTTGTTACAAAGTGGATTCGTTTCTGGAAGAAAAAATGAACTTAATGTGGGAATGATTTGGTGAAATTCTGGAACACGTGCCACATGTGGATATCAGACTTGATGACCTAATGGCTCTTTAGACCTTAAAGTATTTAATTCTCTTTGGGTTTTATTCTGCTCGCAACAAAGTTAACTTCTGAGCATCTGTTATGTGACACTGATGGCAAAAGCAAGTCCCAGGTTAGCTTCATGTATCGTTGGCCACCTTCTTTTAAGCTAAAAGCTCTTGTTTCAAATTTAGTCAATCTCACTCATTTCATGTTCTCTTTAGGCTTCCTTCTAAGCTGCTCCCATGTGTGTCTCCCATCTCTAACTGGAGAGCCCCAGCAGGGTGTTGAATATTACCCTTGTCTGTATTTGGTGTCCTACTGAGTGTTGAAATGTCTTTCCTGACACAGCAGACTGGAAAATGCTGGAGAAGCCTGGAAGCACCTGGTCCCTCAGTCCTGCCCTTTGCTCCTCAGTGAAACACATCAGTCGCTAGTGTTTATCAGAGGGCAGAATAACTCTCGTGGAGAGATCATGTCTTTGTGCATGAAGAGGCAGGAGGCAGCTGAGAGGGGAAGAAGTGAAGAAACACAATCTCTATGCTTATCATGATGATAAATCCAGGAGAGCCTTGGTTCTCCCTGGGCACCTCTTGGCTGTGCTGGTGTTTGGCATTTAGAAGCCATATTTTGTCTGTGGGTGTTTCTTGGTTTTACGTGTTGCCACTGGGATATATCAACCCACCGCATGCACAGAGTTACCTAAGGCACAGAGCTGTGTAGCCAAGACTGAGGTGAGGTGGCTTTGGCTGTGTCCCTGCATGGTGCTGGGCAGAGGCAGGGCTGGGTCCCAGAGCACCGGCTCCTACCTGCTGACCCAACCTGCTGATGGCTGGTTTTGGAGCTGGCATAGGGGCTGTCCATTTCCTAGAAACCACAAGAAGGTATTTGGAAAACAGATTTTGCCATTGTGTAATTTGAGGTTTGCAGTTATGATTAAATCAACATAACAACATGCAGATACCAAAGGAAGTTGCCAGGAATACTTCTTCCCAGCTATGATTCTTCTTGCCTCTCAAGTATCGTTGCTAGTGATCAGGGCCAGCTTGGTGATCTAAGAGCACCCGTCATTTGAAATGAGACCACCCTGGAGTGCTGATATAAGGAAACAGTCAAGCAGGCTGCAGCCCATTGTGAATCTGTGGCCTCTGGCTACACCGGAGCCAAAATGCTTCCTGCCTTGAGCCAGCACTATTTCATCTTCCTGTGGAGCAATCGTACTGCTAATTCCCTTCTCCTAAGAACTAACAAGTTCGGGGTTTCACAACACTTTGCAACTCTGTGTACAGCCTCTGCTGCTGGGAGCTGAAACTGCCGGACTTGTATCCGCTCTCCTGCAGATGCTTGGGCTGTTTCTTCTTTCACTTGCACACTGGGGACTTGTATTTGGATCAGGAAAATCTGCATTGAGTTCTCATTAATACTGTGAAATTCACGGTGATTGTTAGACCTATCAGTCAGACAACTCTGAAGTCCTGGGGGCTATGGCTTTCTTAAGAGTTACTGTTTTGAGCCCTGGTGGGAAGCCAAGTGCCTGCAGTTTTGAGACTTCTACCACCACGAAGATGCTCTAATAGGCAGAGTGTATTCCAGAGCACATCTTCCCCTTCAGTGCATCTGCCCACCTGGTGGTTTGCCTGAGACACCACATGGGAAGCATCTGCTTTGCCCGGTTCACACCTAGGTTGCAACAAGCCTGATAATTCTGTGGTGAACTTCAGAAAGGAGAAACTTTCCTATTTGCTTAGCAGCACCCCTTCCTTACAGGTGAATGGGATTTCAGGGCAGATGGTTGAGTGCTCTGAAAAGCTGAGACTTGCAAAATGCATAGCTTTGGCTTTTCTACGCCATAGCCTCTTGTCTTTAGGGATACGATAAAAGCCTGCTTACTCTCTGCTGGGCAGAGATCTCAGTTCCCTGCTGACCTTTAATTTAATGTTATATTTTGGGCATTAGTTACATTTTACTAGAGGCAGATTTTCACAGCAGTCTGGGAATTAGAATTGTTTATTGCTTCCGAAACACTAAGGGAAAAAGTCTCTTCGGTTTTAATAAGACATATCTCTTGACTTTTTAAGTTCCCATTTTCTTTCTATCCCTTTTTTTTTTTCTTTTTGGCTGTTGAAAACTTTCTGTTAGAAAATTGGATAATTTCCACAAAAAAATTAAGTCTGTGATTCTTTGACTAACTGCCTGCACTTCAAAATGGCACTGTTTGGAGCTGAAGTGCTGCAAGTCCCTATTTTCTAGCATGGGTTGGCCTGCTGGGTAAGATGCCCCATCCTGAGAACATTTGTTTTCTTCTTGGTTGTCAATAATGGAATTCATTTTAGAATTGATGTCTCACAGAGGGATGCGAAGTCCTTCCAAAGGGTGCAGAAATAAGATGAGAATGGAAGCCCCGTATATCTGAAGCACTGCTCCTTTCAGGCACTCAGGTGCCATTTTGAAACTCAAGAAATTGTTTTTGTACCATACACTTAACGTATTACTTTCTCCATGAAATGCTCTGTGAAGAGTGAGTATTCTTGGTGAAGGTGTTGTTTAGTTGAAAACCCAGTTTTCACTATGAAACTTTTATCTCTACCCTTGGGATTCCTGTTGAGGTTGAGAGGATGGAGTTAAAAAGCATTTAAAAGAAAAAGAAGAGAGGGGAAGAAAGGAAGAGAATGACAACTCTGACAAAATCAAACCAAAAAGCACTTGCCTGTATATAGTATTGCTAAGATGAGATGTGGATAAACGGGAAGTCCTGATTGCATTTAAGATCTGGGGTGCCAGTTCTGATGTCTTAGAAATACCTTCCTTCATGAATTTGCTTTGCAATTCAATTGGGTGCAGTTGTCTTTAGCTTTTCTCCTGCATTGTTACCATTATTGTTGTAGCTGATAACTTGAAAATTAAAAGGTCTGTAGTCTTTTATGCTTATTCTCTGCACAGAAATATCACCCAGGTGCAGTGATTGAAATGAGGATTCCCCCCATTTTTCCCTTATACCAGAACTGAAGCATTAGAAATTTTATTTATAGACCTTCTAGCTAAGGGATTCAAAGGGATTTTATGCAAAGAGCATAAAGCAGAAGTAAAGTGACAGTTCTTACTTAAAGATCTTTGAGAAAACGGTTTGGCAGACTAGTTTCACAGTTGTCATAGAGTCAAAATGGAGGGGCACTCCAAATCCACATCACAAAGGCATGCAGCACCTCTCATACCTAGTCATGCCTCTGGACTTGGCCCATCAAAATGAGCAGTGTTAGAGGTATTTGGGGAGTCAGAAGCTCTGAATGCTAAATCTAATTAGATTAGTTTGTTTCTGTGCAGGTTCTTGGGGATGAAGCATGGCAACTGTTTATGAGCTGGCAGAGAGCAATGCTGCGTTGCAGTTCAGGTTAATGAAGGAAGAAGTTAATTGTGACTGTAATATTGAAAGTGCAGAGGAATGCATTTACCCAACTGGAAACTAGCTAGCACATTAGGAATGAGATGCCTTCTCTTAACAGGAGTTGGAGACCCTAAATGAGCACAAGTCATTTTGACCTCCTTTTTATTTTTTCTTGCTCACTTGGAAAGTACCTGAGAGCAAACCTGCTCCTGGCCTCCTATATGTCCAAAGGGAATGCCTCAGCTGTGATTGGAGTGCCAGGGCAGAACTCTGGTCCAAATGATTCTGGTTTTGCCTTTATTTCTTAGTCCATTTGATCCCAAAGGGAATTCCACAACATTTTTTTTTCTTGTTACTCACCAAATATATGATAGGCTGATGAGGCAGAGGTTCCAGCACGCACCTGATGCTTGCTAACCCAGCCTGAACTGAGCTGCCATCCTTTGCCACAGCTCCCATTAGTTATCTGCTGCTTTGTCCTAAGATTGCATCCCAAGCTATTGGTGAGAAACTGAGCTCTGGAGTATCCTAAAGCCATTTGGCAGATAGAAGGTTTCTTTGGACCTTTGTTCCTTATTATGCTGACACTGTGATGAACAGCACGTGCTGCAAACTGGCACTTGCTGGTGTGATCTCAGAGAATGTATTTATAAGGTGAAGGCGATGGGGCTGAGTTAGAGCCACGAGGCAGGAGTAACAGAACTAGTTGTTTCTACTGTCTTTTGTCGCTAATCCTTTCCTTCAGCCCAATGAAATACAGTTACTAAATAGATCTTCGTTTTGCAGCTGCCATTTATAGAGCCTAAATTACCTGAGCTGCAAATGTGGTTGTAATCGTCTCTTCGTGCACCCTTTCTCTGGAACACATGACCTGTGTGTGATGTTCCTGTACTGCTCAGCACTCCAAAACCCATGCCACTCAGACCAGAGCCTATGTGGGCAGAATCTGCCTACTGCCTACAGGAAAAACGGTAGTTCTAAAACACAGCATCCGGATTAGCTGAGCTCAGATTTGTCTGCTCTGGTTATACCAGTGGGTTGTACAAATTTGGCTGTGACCTGGTTAACATGGCAGTGAATTCTGTCTTGTAAATACACATCAGGGACAGTCTCTGTCAGTCTCCAGAACTGACAGTTTGAACAGGGGAATAAAGATGGGAATGAAGAAGTAATATTTTTCTTCACTTATGGAATGAAACAAATATGATTTCCTCAAGGTCACCCACAATCATCCATGGAAGAGTCAGAGGATATGTGACATGACGTATTTTATCTACAAGGTGCAGTCTTGTGAGCTGTTGTGCGTGGGATTCTCTCTACTTGTCCGATTAATTCAGCTTGAATTTGTCACCTGAGAAAAGAGAGAATTGTTGTAAATATTTGCAGAACAATGACCTGAAACTGTGTGAAAGAGTTCTCTTGAGTTACAGATGTGTCATAATACTTGGAGAAGAGGACTTTAGGAATTTCTCATTTTGAAGGTATTTTTATTGTCTCTCTTGAATTGAGAAAAGTCACATTTTCTCTGTAGGTTTCTCTGACCTTTCCTATGTAAGAAATATAGTTTCCCAATGCTGGATGACTGAATTTATTTGTGTTTTAAACATGGTCCAAGATCAATTAATGGAAGATGTTCAGCTGTAAAGGCAAAATATGAGTGTTATTAGAATACTCCTAAAATACAGGGTCTTTTTCAGTAGGCCCAAATAGGTTTGGTTGGTTTTTTTTAATAATTATTATTCTTACTATATTTGGGTATTGTGCCTCTTTGTGGACCTTTGTAATCAAGGGGTTCCTGTGAGAGAGCGTTGTGCCCTGCTGCAGCCTGGGACTGTGGGGCCTGGCATGTCAGATGCCCAGCTGGGTCCTCACCTGACCTGTAGGCTCCTGTGCTTAAAGAACAAACTACTATCTGTTCATTTGCAGATTTTAATTTTACTACTTCTGACTTGACATAAATCCTAGAGAGGTTGTGTAGCGTCTGTTGTCTGGGATGTGACCGTTTGCCAGCACAGAATTGGGACCCAAGCTTATGAGAGAGACCCAACGGAAGTGTTCCCCTTTCTTAAGCAGGGACAGTCTGATGGTTGTACTCCAGGGACGGCTGTCCCTCGGTATGCGTGAGCATGAAAACTGGATATTCTTGGGGCTTTTCCAGTTAATTCTCTGAAAAAGCAGATGCATTAGAAAAGCAAACAAAACCCCCCAAACCCCAGTGAACCTCACCACTGCTCATCAGCTGTTTCTAAAAATAAACATGGTTGAGATAATTAACAAGATTATGATATTGTTTAATGGGGGTGGGGGGAAGAGTGTTAGAAGAGAGATGAATATCTATCTCTCTTTATACCTATCTTAAAGATACCACACTGAAACCCATCATTTCAGTGTTCATGAAGAAAAACTGTTCGTATATTATGAAATTCCAAAATTAGGGTTGCCTGTGCCTGCCTTTATGCATCTGCATTTCATGTCTTTGTGTTTAGGCATTCTGAGAGCTTTCACTTGCATTTTTCATAGGTTTCTGAGCTCATTTAATACATATTTGGTTAGTGCTGAAGTAAGTATTGAAAGCGAATGGAAACCTAATGCAGAATTTAATTAATAAAGACAGGGAATAAAATGAGGGCTAAGTTGTTTTTATGAAAAATGTTTTGTTAGAAAAATGCCATTTTAGTCTTCACAGATATTGCAAGTCTGGTTGATAAAGGAAGCATGTAGACACAAGATGTATAAGTAAAATAAGAAAAAAGTGGTCAGACAGCTGCTATGTCATTTATCCACCAAGGACTGGAACTGTGATCCTGAAATCCCTGCTTAGATGCTGCTTTGGGAAAAAAATGGCCACTTGAATGGAAGTAGGCACAGATCTTAGGGGAAGGCAAATCAGAATTCAAACCCTTTGGACTTATTTACCATGCACGCTTCCCCGAGTTTGCTTTGTGTGCAAGAACTGAGTAGCTGAGCAGTGTTTGTTTGGCGCTGTTTGTGATGGTAAATGTAGGTATCTACCGCTTCAAACATAGAATTCCCAACCCCATCATCCTTAAAAAAACCCTAAGGTTGGTTGAGGAGAGTATCACTGCACTTCATTGTCTACGGGAGTGGCTGCAAAGGGGAAAGATGGGAGAAACCCAAGTCAATATGTCACTTTTGTTTTTATAACACTTGCAAATAACATTTGGAGAAAAAAGGCCAGTTACCTGTTAAGACTCAGCTTGGTAGGATATTAATGCACAACCATGCCAAAGCTGCCTTGTCTGGCTTCCCAGAAGTCAGTCCACCTCTCCTGTTGCTCTCTCTGCCTCCTTCACCTTGTATTGCTGGAGTCAGGGCCCTAGGAGAGCCTTGGGGATGGTGCGAGGTCATAAAGAGAAGAGATGGATAAAACTGTAAAGGTCACTTCCACATTTACATGTGGGCTGCCCAGAGCTGGCTGTCAGTATTTAATAAAGAGGTAGTTTGCTCTAATTTAGCCAGCAAGTGTCAAAGGACAGATCAGAAGTTATAATAGCCCCTAAAATAAAGCCGCAATTTTGTCACTAAGCATGGCCATAGCTTTCATGCAGTGGGCAGAGGAGACCTATGTGAGCTTTTGGAGTGCCCTGCCTTGGTTACAGGGACAAAGAGGGACTGTCAGGATGCATCACCTCATAAGGGGCTGCCTGTCCTTAACACCCAGCCTGTCAGCACGGTGGGCACAGCTGCAGGTCCTGATGTAGGGTGGGTTTATGAGACTTCATTCCTTCCTCCACCTTCCCTACCTCTCTATGAAACATGGCCACCTCCTGTACTGCTGCAGCTCCAATAATATATTAATTTATGAAGTATGAAAGATGAGGTAGTTTTGGATTAACGAGGAGGGGAATGGTGCTTCACAGGCAGCAGGATAATCAATCAATAATAACGAGTCAGCATGTCCTGTTATTAAAAAGGAGGAAAAATAATAGAATGGGTGGAGAACAGCTCTTGGAAAACGGCAGGTGGGTCCCTTTGAAGACTGCATAATGGTTCGACCTTGATCTTTAGTGATAAGAGCTGGTTCGCCAGGACACAGTTATTTTTTGTTAAGGAAAATCCTCCCTCCAGCCCGTCAACCCCCAAACCCATATCTGTGGCAAAATGTCTTTTTATTTAATTCTTTTCGAAAATGAAGAATAGAAAAATTCAGCATTACTCATTGAGTGAATTCTCATTTTTAATAGAATAGATCAGCAGAGTCAGCAGGGTATGTGCTGGCCACTGTCTCAGTTTCTGCCATATATGCACATCTGCCTCTTATGGTGTAAATGCAGTAACTCTAATTTCAGCTCTGATGTGATCAATTCTGTGTAAAATGCTTTATCCCAAGCAGCACTGTGAATCCTGGAAGTCCTTGTGTGGCTGTGTTAGCAGCAGTTTTTCTTTGGCTGGACTAGATCTTAGAGAAAACATTTCAACACATCTGAGTGCCTGAGGCTTCTTTTTGCACTACCCAGAGTTCATTGCCCTTGACCCTAATCATCCTAAAATGTCTTTTTATTCCTTGTACACAGGCAGACGTTGCTGGACTCTGAAAGTAATGATAGGGATTTTCTAAGTGGTGCACAGGTGCAGTTAGAGGAAACTGAGGCTGTAGTTTTCTTATAGACCTGGGAAATCAACACTTAGCCCAGTCCTTATGCCTCTGTCTGAGGAGAGATTGGTGCTGCCTTTTGCAGTGGGCCCCACAGTATTTTAATTATCTTAAATTCTTAAATCGGGTGTTCTTTTTTATGACAAAAAGGCTTATCTGTCACCTTTTGCCTCCCTTGGAGCCATTCCATGGCAGGCCAACATGATCCTTAAAAATGACTATGAGAAAGCAACAAATCTTAGGAAGCAGCCACGCTCAGAGACGTGAGTGGAGTGGAGGCAATGAACACAGTTCTCGGGACCTGGAAACGTGTGGAAAGATGGAGTCAGCCTGGCAATTTTCTGACTTTTGCCAGTTGATTCCTAAACCAAAATGGCAGGGTTGTGCTGCAGATAAAACCTTTGTCCCCTCTTCCAGTTCCCTTTCCTCTTACACTGGTTCTTCAGGACACTGCAGTGACCAGAGCTCATGTGTGTGCACAGAAGGATACAGAAAGGGAAGTAGGTGACTTTTCCCAAGGCTGTGAGGTATCAGTGACTCTGTTGGAACAGGACATAGCTGCTGTGGTTCACAGTCACTGGGGCAGTCACTCACCTTCTCAGTGTGTAATTGCAGACAAGACTTCTTCCATATGCTTGGGAGCTAATTTTGCGAATGTAATGGAAAACGTCAAAGCCAGTGAGCTGGCAGTTGTGAATGCTGTTCCTGGGTCCTGAACCTTCCCATGTACTAGGATTTCTGGCACCTGAGTTAACATGTGGAGCTTGCAACCACATATTAGAGTTGAGTGCTGCTGTGAGGAGCATTGCAATACCATCATATTTTGTACCTTTAATTTTTGGGGGCCTCATCCTTCCATCCAGAAAATGGATAGACCTTCTCCTACCTCCTCAGATTCCTCTAGTGTGGGGATGTTAGGAAGAGAAGTACATTAGGGACAATGAGGGACATGAGTAATGGATGCCAGGTAAGTAAATTGAGATAGATCATTAGCATCTGGATGTGAACATTGATAAAGCTGACTGTTGTCTATGTTCTCTCTGCAATCTGACTAAAAAGCAGAAAAATAAAGTGTGTAAGCAGAGGAGAAGCAATGATGCATTTAAAATTGTATTCGGGTTTAATGGCCTCAAGGGAGATACATTATACAATTTTTATTTTTCTAAAGAGTCATGAAACACTCTACTGTCCTAAAACGAAATAGACTGCTGTATACAGGCTGCAAAAGTTTACCCCATGAGTAACTATCCATGCACATTCCTTTGTTTTCTGTAATGGGGCAACTACTGTGAGTAAACTTATTCCCACACGTAAAGTGTTCTCCCAAGTGAGACCTATCATCAGAGGAGTGTTTTTATATAAATGGTGTTCTTGGTTCCAGCAGCTGTGGTGCACACAGCCTCTCCTTACTGATAACATTATTTTCTGTAACTATTTCTGCTTACATGGCAAGTTACTATAATGGTGAAAATTACTTTGTAGTTCTATGGAGAATAGCACAACCATGCATTTACTCAAATAACATAATTCTAACAGTGAATGCTGCTTTCTCTTTCTGTACACACAGTTTGGGATCGTAGCTATTCTGTGTCACTAGAAAAAGCTGGTGACCACAAACCAATGTGTCAGATGTTGCAACAGTTAGGGGTTTCCTATGCAGAATCAAGAGGAGTAAAAAGGCATCATGCAGAACTATGCTATGCAGAAATATCAGACTTCAGAGCAAAGCATAATATACATCAGAAGCTTTACATTTCTCTTCTGCTGATTTGCTGTCTGTTTTTTCTGTGGAAGCACTGGTTGTTGCCTAAGGTCACCAGCTGGGGTTCCTTCTATTTCTGGCCCAGGCCAGTCACAGAAGTGCTGGTCGAACTGGATATATAAAAAAACAGCCATAAGTGGTGATGCTTCTAACCCATTTGACAGTTTGTAGAGGGGAACTGTGCATGAACATGCTGCGATATGGAAAAGCCTTTGGCACAATAGCTGAACAGCACCGAAGTGGCCTCAGGAAGGTGGGATTACTGTGGCAGAGGACTTTGATGATCTGTGGGGAGCTGGAGAATGTGCAGCTGTAACAAGAGTATAATGGGATGGAGTAACCTTGGGTAAACTCTGCCTTCCTGTGACAATGAAAAGGTTTTACAACCAAGCATGTGGCTGTTGCCAATCAGTCAGTCTTTGCCAGGTCAAACACATGCTTTTTGGATGGCTTCCATCCCCACTGGCACCTGAAATTTAACAAGCAAATGCTTGCTGTGCCTTGTAATTAAAAGTGAAAAGTACATGTGTCCAGTGCCAAAAAGACAAGAGAAAACAGGGAGACATGTTGTTCTGACCTGCTTAGCAGTAAAACAAAGATAAGGCGTTCTGCTTTGTTGGGTCAAGTACGATGGCTTATTCCACTCCTGTGCATGCAAATTGGATACATTTTGGGATTTGGCATTGTGGGCAGGTTAGGACAGCAGCCTTAGAGTACCTGAGTTCTTTTCCCAGCTCTGATTTTGCCTAAGCCTTACAGTCATGATATATTTTCATTTCCTACCTGCCAAGGAGGATGGCAGAGTGGTTTTCCTTGAGAGGCTCTTGCTCTTTATCCAATTTACCCTTGATTTGCTGCTGATCCTAAGGGCATCTTGCATGGTGTATCCACGCTCTTGCGCAGACGCTGGAGGTGGTAATTAAATGAAGCGCTGTCTCCACAGGGAATGGGGTGTGCGAGCTTGGAATCCTGTGAAGCGTTTTGTATTGGTATGGCAATTTATGGCAGGTGTGGCTGCAATACAGAGAGCCTGTTTTAATTTTGTACAGATCTGAAAAATTAGTTGTAATTGTAATCTGGATCTAATTGGATATGAGAAACAATAGAGGTCAGAAAGATTAACGAGGGTTATTCACTGTAAACAAGCATGGTGGGCTGATGTGCATTGCCTTAGGGAAGGCAAGGTAGTGCTGGTCCTCATTTGATGTGCTTTTACTAATCTCTTTTCTCAGACTTAATCATGTAAGATTAACCTGTGTATCTCCTATGGTTTTCAGGCAGGAGGGCGATAGATAATAGTTCTTTTGCCACCAAACTGCTCTATCTCAGAGTCTCCTCAAAGCCTTTCTGGCATCTCCATCCTTTTTAATCTTTATGAGAAGCAAATGAAAAAATTACTGAGATGTTGTAATCTTAAATGTGTACTCTTCCCTGACTGACCCAACTGTATGTAGCACACGCTGGGCCTATATATTCCAATTGCATGTTTGCTGTCCGAGTGCAATACTAGTACCTCATGCATGTAGATAATTCATCCCCAAAGGCCAGATTTACGCTCCCTTGAACTACTGGTTCCAGTTTTGTTGAGACAAGGCACATATTGGGTTGGTTGTAGTTAAAACTCTTAGTTTTATTTCTGATGCTACCAGGACTCTGCTGAGGAGCTCTTCAAGTTAACAGTGAAACTGGGATTCTTGGTCCTGGTGGGGAAGGTGTACTGTTTGGACAGCAGATTTATGCTTGCATCATTTCTGATTGACAAAACGGTCTTTATATGTATGCAGAATATTGTTGTGGTAAAACTTAAAAAATGTGTGATGAAACTTGCTCTAAATTTTGTAGGTGGGCTGTCTAAATATATATATAACAAGGGAACAGCAGAATAATTACATAAGAAAACATAATTTCAGAAGAAGATTTGATATTCATAAAAAAGAACAAGGACCCCAGTGACGTCCTCTCTTGTGTTGCAGTATCGCCAGAAGACCCTGCTGTTTTAGGTTAAAAAAAAAAAAAAACCACAATCATTTTATAGCTTATTACTTTCTCCCTTTTAATGGTCCTCTTCTTTCATGTACCCTCTACAAAAGACAAAACGTTCTACAAAGGCATAGGACCTGAAAGTGGTGTGAATAGCGTTGATGTGCTCTGATCATTCTCTCTCAATGCTGGAAAGGTGGGGAACCCACAAATGGTGACCCCTGATGTTAGTGTCAAAGATCTATGTATGCTGTCTCCGCAAGCCAGCTTACTGGAGTAGAGAGCTGCGGTTTCCAGCACAGCTGGAGAAATCTATGGAAGAAGTCCTTGACAGGAGTTGGATGCATTACAGAAACAGCTGTTGACATCTGGAACATTCAGTGACAAGCAATGAGATTCTGCAGAGTAAAGGTTGGTTTGTAATTAGAGAAGTCCTGGTGGGAAGGAAGTTCTGGAGAGGGGTTAACATGAAGTGCCTGAAAGGTCCTGAGAGCGCTGTTTGGTTCTTTGCTCACGGTACATATAATGCAGACCCAATGCAAAAGTCTCGGGAAACTCTATTTCGTTGCTGAGTTTCTATGGGGGTCTGACACATTTTTCGTTGTCCAATAATAAATACAGTAGTGAAAGTCACCTTTAACACTTAAAGATTTCTTGGATTTTATGGTATTGTATGGAAGTGAGTGCCAAGGTATAAAAGCCTTATGGTTGAGGTACTTTTATAACACATGCTTCATAAACCGTTATAAAGTGAGTGCAGTGCACTTCATCCTTTAAGATTACAGCATTATGGTTCTGAGTGATGGTGATCTGGTGCTATATTCATTAATTAAATCTGTTATTAATGTTAAATTTCAGGCAATAAGAAGTGAAGGTACAAGAAGCTGAAATGGGGCGGGTCCAGACAATTTATCTCTCATGAAAGCTCAATGCTCCTTTACTGCTTGACTGATGCCCACAGGTTATCCTTAACATTAAGGGAGTGTTTGAGCCATGTGAAGAAAGAAGGAGCCCCAAATCTGGGCAACTCTGTAACAAGGTATCACAATGAGTGTTTTCTTTGCGGGACGCACAGTTAGTAATTGTGTGGAAGCTGTTGCCCTCTTCATGGCTGTCTTGTTCGTCTTCGCAGAGAGCAGATGTCCCTCTCGTCAACAGCTGCTGATCTCTAAGTAATGGGCTGGATTTTTTTACTTGTATGTAAATAAAACAGGATTTCTGTCTAGAGCAGATTTTTTATCACTGCCAGCTCCCACTATTTTCTGACTGATATGCTGGTCTTGGTGACTGGAAAGTAGAGTTTGGCTTCCTTTTCCCTTGATTATTGCAGGAGTCAGCACATCTATAGAGCACTGAGCAGGCATTTAGCCATTTTTGAACACCTTCTGTAAACGTTTGTGTGAAGTTGTGTTTTCTAAACTAGTGCAAATCATACAAAGATATTTTTAACTTAATACTGATTTATATGGGTATTACTTTTGCTGGTAAGTAGGCAGTTACTTGTGACACCAGCACATTTTTGTCTTGGAGGGGTTTTGGCTCATTTAAACCGAAGTTTTTTAACTGAACTGACACGTGGTAAGGAACTAAGAAAAAAGTATGAGATTTTCTTTGCAATGAGTTGCATCTGTCCTCCATGGGTTTAGCATAGAAGGGCTTCAGGTATACTATGTAGCTGTGTTCTAAGAGGTTATGGTTTTGTATATAACCTCCGAAGGCATCCTTTAGCCTGCAGGGCAAGTAAATTGCAGTAATGTTGTAGGAGAGAGGAAGAATGGGAGGGGAATGAATAACCAAATATTTGCCAGTGAGAAATTTCAGATTTTAATCTAAAATGCCTCAGCAGTAAAAAATTACTTTTCCCATAAGAGATTTCCAAACTATTCATATTGAACATACTTGTGATGAACTGATGTTTTCAAGGAAGAAACTGATTTTTGTATCTTCAAGCCTTTAAATGTCATTTGATTTTGTTTTTTCAATTTCAAAAGAAGGAAAGGACATCGTAAGTCCAAACAAAGAAAAATCCTCAGTTTGGATTGACATTTCAGAATAAATTGTTAAAAATTTTTGGCTTTTTAAACTCAAAGCTAATATGGAATTTTGGGAAGTAGACTTAGCTCCAGAGGTCTTCTGGGACTGTGCAGTACTTTAAATGTTTTAAATCAAAATGGGAAAGCCAAAAAAAGAAGGCTGCTGCTTTTTTTTTTTTTTTTTTTTAATCAGGTTTGTGTTTTTCTGTTGTTGATTTAGATGGTTTTAGGAAGGGCCTGAAATTTTTTTGGGAAGGACCTGAAGTGCTTCTGAGTTGAGGGTCTAGTGGGAGAAGGAAAAAAAAAAAAAAGCCTTTTCATGTGTAAGCTGAGGACATTCAATATGGAAATTGCTATGAAGCTGTAAACATGAAGCATTAAGTTTCTGTTTTTGCAGTAGTGTTTGTGGCAGAACTACCGTTTCAATTGCAGAAGAGGACAATGCAGTGCTGCAGAGCAAATTGCTAATACTTTGCTAAGGAGCTGAGTTTCTTTTGTAGCTATGGAGTCTTGGGTGGTTTGTAGGTGGATTTTTTTTTTTTTAAACTGTTTTGTTTATTTCTTTTTAGAATACACTTTGTATAGGCAAATGAGAATGTGACTGGGACATCTGAAAACAACTGCTTATGAAAAGCGCATTAAAATGAGGAGGAGAATCAGAAGGCAGTACACAATGGTTTAATGCTATCTACTTATTTCTGTGAACAAAAGACATTTATTTTGAACCTGTCTTTTTTATTCACTTACTGGGATGCTTCCTGCTAATGTTGCTCAGTGGTACTACTGCTACAGATATGGTACCTATAAAACTTCTCCGTGCTGATTGAGAGAGATACGCTTTGGTAATTTACAGTGAAAATTTATGTTGGCTGAGAAAAATAAAAGGATTCGGTGAAAAATCATATTAATAAAAATGCCTTTTATGTGGCACGTTGCTCGTTTTCTGTCCAGAAGTAGTTTATGAAAAGATTCAGCTGTGTACAAAACAGATCTCTGTTGTGTTGGGATGACACAGAACCAGGGACAAGCGCGGTGATAAAGCTTTTGGGTGATAAAGCTTTTGAATATGATGCTAAGGATACAGGTAATATGACGGGGGAGGGTGATGGTGGTGCGTGTTCTTCTGCCTTGGGTGCAGAAGAGGAAGGACAGCAGCGATGTGCCGAGCAAACCCGCCAACGTGAGGGCAGAGCGGTGAAAGGTTCTGAGAGAAGAACTGAGCGCCGAGCTACAGGGGAGCCTTTGGCATCGCTGCAGTGGACAGATTCAGGCAGATCTGAGCTCAGGCTACCTGTAGCTCCAAGCCAAGAGAGTCTGGGCAGGTTGTAGCGTTGTGCCCGTGAGAAGTTTTAGCTCATTACTGGTGTGGTTCAATATTACAGATCACAGTTGTCTCTGTGCCTGGCTAGCTTGGAACAGAGGAAGAGGAGTGTGTCACCATCTTGACTCATCCACCTGCACATAGCCTATGTGAAACCAGTTCTGAGGAAGGCGTTTGCATTAACACACCTGGAATTTTAACCAGGGTAGCAGGAACTCAGATTCTTAGTTACAAATTCTGCCTTAGTTTTTATTACATTAGCCCCACCAGAGGGCTTGCTGTTTTGGTGGATTTGTGCTGTGATATGGGGTCACTTTCCTTCCTCTCCACTTCTGCATTTGTTCAGAGCTCCTTTAAGGGTCCTACATGCTCTCCAACTCAAATATGAGTGACTCTTAGCTACTTCTATGTTTTGTGTACCAAATACATGATGGCAGGTACGACGTAGGTATGACACCTTCCCTCCTCGTTCTTTCCGCCTGCAGCCTGTGCTTCTTGTTTCCTGGGGTAAATCCCCTTGAAGTATTCAGAGCTGGTTGTGTTTCCTGATCACGTGCCAAAGGTCTCAGTCCATATATTGTAGGTTATGTTGTTCTTGTAAGGTGGCTCCTCTGAATCATCTCCCTTCTGTGTGCCTCCCCTGCTGGTGTCTGGTGTTCTGCTGGGCTGGAGTTCATTCAGAACAGCTTTGTATGTGTCATCATTGCGCCCAAAGCTCCTGCTTTAAAGGAGATACACCACGTACCAGACAGCTCTCTTCCTCCGCATTCATCTCCTGAGGAGCTACCTGAAGTTCAGTCTGATGTTTCAGCATGGTTTGTTTTGTCTGGTGCTTGTCATTCATTGTCCACTGAATTTTGGAGGTCAGGCTATAGCATCTAGAGGAAAAGCTATGTAGTATAAACCACCTCATCTCACATATGTTTTCAAAGGCTTATCCTTAGCACTAGTCAATCTTGCCTTCCTTTCCCCTCTCCACTTAAACCAGAGAAGGCAGCAAATGAATATAATATTTTATATATGTGTGTATATATTCTAGAATACAGCAAGGTGAAATGTAATTTCCTTTTTAATAAAGGCTCCCATTTAATTTAATATTATAGAAAATGATTAGATCTTAAACCACTATAAATTACATTTGACAACTCTGTGGTCCTCCTTTGCTATTCCTTATGGCAATTATAAATGGCACACAGGGTGCTGGCAGAAATGTTCATTTTGACCAGAGTTTGTTTATTGGCTCCTAATGAAAAGTGATTAATCTAAATCACTGCTGGGGTGGATCCTTTTCCCTGGCCCCATAATGAAAAGTAGCGGTTTCAGGTCTTTTGACAAATGTCCTGCTATTTCCCCTGCCAAAAGTTGTCCCCTCCTCCCATAGCTTCCAGCAGAAAAAAGACAAACAATAAAGCCCAGAGCCTCCCATTCTTTTTTTTTTTCCCTCCTTCTCGCTTGCCACATAGCAGGACTGTGGATCGGTCCTAGCTGCGTGGCTGGTGGAGGCCTTTTGTTTTTCACTTTGGCTGAGCCTCCTCTTTCTTCCATCCTGCTTTGTGTAGGATCAGCCTTGCCTGGGAGGATGGGTGACAACAGAGATGTTGGGTGTGTTATTTTCCCCATTTGAAGAATATACCAGATTCTGATACCAGAACTGGGTGAAGGGGGATGGGTGACTGATGCGATGGCGCTTACAACAAGATTTGACCGTTGTTAGACTCCTCCAGCTTTCTCTCTAGCTGTTAATTTTCCTAGCGTCATGGTTTTATTATTTGATCTTGCAACCACTGTTATGCTTCCAGAGAACAAATTGCCTGGCTTTGTGAACCATCTGGTGCAAACAGCACCTTTTCCATCTCACCTGACCCATTTCTTGAACTACCCACCGAAGTGTTGCAGATCGTGTGTGAAGGGGCAGTGTGGATGTTTTGTGTGTGTACCACCCCGAGTCTATGCAACTGTTAGCTATCTTTTTCTCCTTATCTGAGGGCACAACTCTAACGTGACCTTTTAATATACAGCATTATTAACTTTGTAACCCTCTGCAACATCAGGTGGAAAATCTTTTTATTCCTGAAGTACCCTTCCTTTTAAATGCAAGATCTCTCTGGAATATCTTGTTATAATGGCTGTCTTACATCCTCCTTCCACTCTGCAGATGCAAGATGCATACTGAAGTATGTTACTGTTCTCTGTCTGGCAGAGGCGATATGCTTCAGGTGGACAGGGGTATGCTTGGGGGACAAAATGCCTTTGAAGTCGAATCACCAGTGACAGAAAAAATATCTTGAAATGTTGGGGAAACCTTTCTCTTTTGGAGCAAAATGAAATACATATTTTGATCTAATTAGAAAGAAGACATGTACCAAAGCTTCCTTCTAGGTGGAGGCCACTGGGACTGGTTCTCAAGGCTCATTCCCAGGGAGTGCGTTGCCTGTGGGGACGCTTCCCATTTCCCATGGTGTGCACCTGGGCACAATGCAAGTGCACTTTTTCAGGACTGGTGGTGTGGCTTTCTGTGGGAGCAGGTGGAGATAGCTTTATGAGGCTGGTAAGCGTACAGCTTATACGTATAGGTGAGGGATGTCGAAGGAGCTCTGAGCTCAAGCTGCATTCATGCAGGTGGCTTCACCCTAGGACAATGTTCAGTTTTTTAGTTTTAAAGGCCCTTTTCATTTCTTGATGGAAAGCATCAGAAACCATGTGCATTATATTCACTTTCCCTTGGTGACTTCATGGAGTTAATGAGGTGCTTATGATTAAACAAGTGTTGAAATTTTTTGCTTGATCAAGATCTAACATACCAAGGGTCTTACCATTCCTTGGAAGTGATTTTTGCTGTCAAAATTAATATGTTTCCCTATAGTAGTCTTGAAGTTGGAGGTCTGTGAGGGAGGATAAGTTAACGTGGACATGCAAGTGTAACAAAACTGTGATAGATCTCAGCTAGCTGATCATTCTGCAGCTAGCGAAAAAAGGTGGTTCCTGGATCTGTATTCC
>NW_010558489.1:27264-33367 GCF_000687285.1 Phaethon lepturus
TTCTATATTTGTTTCAGCATTTGTATCAATAACCTGCTGTGTTTAGCACAGCTCTGATTTATTTCCCACTGTTTGCCTTCATTTTATGGTACTGGCATTTGCTTTAATGTGATGTCGTTTTCTCCAGATGTTAATAAGATGGTGTTAATGTTTCCACAACATTTTTCTTGATAACATTTATGTAGAGCATGTCATCTGATAATGTGGAATCAACCCATTTTAAAATATTGGTAATCATTTTCTAATTAAAATTAGAGGCTCTGAAGTGTTTTCCTCCCAGTAAAAATTGAGGTCATACACTTTCCCCCGCTTGGGGAAAATTATGTGTTCACTGAGTGAATGAATATGTCCTACTGTATAAATTGGAAGCATGATATATGGGATCATGTATCAACGTTTGTGCACACGCACATGGACTATTTTGAGATGGCAGCAGCTGATCCAGGTAGACATTCTGTGTTTCCAGTGAGGTGATGCTCTCATTTGCAGCTCTACAAGCTGCCAAATAGTGAGCTTTAAATCTCAGGAGTGCCCTGTTGTATACTTTTGGAGAGAGTATTCCACATTTGGGAAGGGAGATGATAGACTGGGAAGGGACCAGGAAAGCTTGGTGTGGCACTCAGAAGTTGCTATACCAAATCAAATTCAGCTTCGATATCAACATAACATTTTTCGTTCTTGCTGGGGTTTCTGAATTTGTCTGGATAAATCTAAGATGAAAAAAAGGAATCACTGAATTCAGAGTCTGTGAATGAATTGCCAAATAAAATGGAACTGAAACACTAAAAAACCAACGCCCTCTGTTTTTCCTATTTAGATCATGCTTCTTAGTGATCCAGAGGTTGAGAGTGGCATCCTCATCAGCTCTGATGAAGGGGCTACCTACCAGAAGTACCGTCTGAACTTCTATATCCAGAGCTTGCTCTTCCATCCCAAGCAGGAGGAGTGGATCTTGGCCTACAGTCTGGATCAAAAGGTGAGCAGCTGATTTCATATTTCAATGATTCTTGAGCCAGGTGTTGAAAGGCATAGTGTCTAGAACTGCACACTTCCAGGGATGGTGAAGAAGATACTGTGTGCTTTGCTGTTCTCACCTTGTAGGTTTAAACGTGCTCAAAACCCACCCAGTGACTCCAAAGTAAGCTTGCTAAAGGGAGTGGAGTGGAGTGGAGTTACACAGTGATCATTATAGGTTTGGAAGCTTTAGTAGTGGTGATGGTATGAAAGATGAAAAGAATCTGAAATTTGACGTGACATGTGGAGCTGTTCTAAAAATCTATTGATTTGTAGGCCTTGGTGATTGCTGAGATGTCTTTGAGGATTGAGCACTCAGGCTGAGTTGGTCCATAACAGCTGCCTGTTGCACATGATGGGGTGCTCCTTCTGCTGGCAAACTGAACTTCGTTATCGAGAAATCCGTGAGCAGCAACAGATGGCAAACTCCTCTGTGACACTTTTTAAGTCACTTTGCAGTGCTTTCTGTTAGTGAGACAGCTCTTGTCTTTTACTTTGTCCTTAGCAAGCCTGCTCTTGCATAGCACTCATCTGCCTTGAAAGATGCTGAGCAATGTGGGTGCGATGTGACTTGTAAAGTGTTGTGGCTACAGAGTGTGTGCTTCAGTTCTGGAACAGCCGTCCCCACTACAGTCCAAAGCTGAGACATAGACTGGGTGACCAAGTTACAAATTTTAGGAAGCTTAAAACTTGCCAAGTTTTTATCTTTCCTCTCTTCTGTTTCCATCGTCCATAGACTCCAGAAAGTAAAAACGTGCTGAATAGCCACTTTAAGTTTTTCTCCTTAATTTCTTTTCTGTGTGTGTGTGTTCTAGATGGGATTTTCAGTTCTTACAGTCATTTTTGAAGTGTTCTAAACTAGTCAGTCTCACATCCCAGCTATTGGGACAAAACACCCAAAATATTGTGCCTCTTATATTTGACAGAATTTTCTTTGAAAGGCTAACAAGTCTTTACCCAAGTAGTTACTGAGAGTGTAATCAAATAATCTACTACTGTTGTACTTCCTGATGTAATCTTTCCATCCACTTGTTAACTGAATGCTATGGCAGGCACCAGGTAGTTTGCTGCTATGTTACTGATGATGCTTGAGTGACATTTGCAAGCACAAAGCTATTGTAAATACACTCCTTTCGTAGTATCAAGTCTGTACTGTATGAAGGAGTTAATCAAATGTCAAACAGTTTTGTGCACTCAGATGTTCAATGTAGCAGGGATTTTAAAGTCGTCTAGAAAGACCAATCTATTTATTTGATGTCATGGAATGGTTTGATGCCATTTTTAAATTGGAGGTAAAGATTTTTAAATGGTATTGGTGTTTGTACAAAGACAGCCCTGAAAGAAATAGACTTCTGATGAGGCATGATGGATGGATGTGAGACGCCAGATAAGACACACTGAGTATGCATTTGCAAAGAGATCCAGCTGTAGTGAGTGCGGAATATCTGCTCTTGGTTTGAAACATTGTACTTCTGTTTCCAGTGCTTTGTAGTCTTTTTATGACATGTTAGCCACTGGAAAGAGAAATCAAAATACAAAGTATGCACATGTATTTGATTGTGGGGTTGCAATTATGCTCCCCTCTTCTAGTACAGCAGTAGTAGCTCAGGAGAATTTTTGCTTCTGCTCCTTCAATGGAGCAAATGGAGCAACACAAAGTTCAGCTTTTGCCTTTACGTCTGCCTTTGCATTCAAGGCCACTCATAGTCTTTTCCTCAGTGTTCAGAAAGATGGCCTCAAGTGCTGGTTGAGGTTGTTCTCTCTTTTCTCTAGAAGCCAGCTCTAGATCTCACACCTTCCAACACCGCTATGTCATGCCCTCTCTCCTAGCTGTGATCACGGGAACATGCCAGTGGTAATGATTGTTTGATGTCTCTGCTGCTGACCAGAACAGAGGTAACAAGAGCTCCTAAAGTAAGTGGCTAGAGAGGCTGCAGTAGTGCTCTGCAGTTGAGAGAAGGCTATCCAAAGAGATGCCATGCAGTTGTCAGGGGTACTTCTCCAACTTCCTGATTCTGGTGGTACTCCGCTCTCCTTTGTCTTTCTGCCCATTTTCCTGTGATGCAGCGTCAACTCACCTGGTACAAAATAGGCCGTGCTGGATCAAGTAGTGCTTGCTCTCTCACATCATGTGTCCGGTGTTTTTGGGATACAACTGCTCTGAAACACTTTTGATTTAAATGCATGAAAGAGCAATAAAATAGAAAGTTTATCATTACCCTGTAACCTGCGGGTAATATTCATCCACAGATAATGTGACAAGCGAGGTGCCGATGACAGTTAGTGTCTTGCTCTATGTTCAGTGGTGCAGCCACTCCTACGGTGGGAGACCATAATCTTCCACTTCTTTAAGCTTAAAAGTCTGTTTGACCTTTAAAGACTATTTGTAATGACTACTTTAGAGGCAGATTTAAAAATGCAAGTAACTCTGAAAACAAATCAAATACATACGACTCCCAGCAGTAGGAACTATTAAGGGAAGATCTAATTCATCCTCTCATAACTGTGAATGTGTAACAAGTTTCCAAATGTAATTTAATTTCTTAGATTAAAAAATAGCTTTCAGACTAATATTTATTAATTTTCTTTCAATTATAAATAATAATATGGTGCTGTAAGCAAGCAGTGGTCATCTTGGAAATTAATGAGAGTGATGAATCTGAAAATCCATTTTGTGTAGTATGTTGTTCCACACAGTAAAAGGAAATATCAAGAGCACTGGCCACTGCCTGGATTGAAAGATTTTAAAAATTGTTTTGTGTATTAAAAAAAAAGAAAAAAATTATTGGAGTTTTTGTGTGAAATAAAAATAGTCACTGTTCTGAATCTTCCTGCTAGAAAGTTTTTCTCAGAGGTCTTGTGACCTACAGTTCCATGACTGTGATTCCCTCCTTCTTTTTAGCAAACTTCTACACATTTGACAACAATATTAGGTTATTTATCCAGCTGATTAAAAAACCAACCAACTAAAAAACAGACACATTTTGAATTCTGTCCTCTAACAGAATTATTGTCCCTTCCAAGTTGGTGTTTTATAAAGTGTGTTCACTATTATAAGGCAGTAGTGAATAAATGGAATAATGTAGAACTCTCTGACACCCTTGTGAAAACCCAGTCTTTACATGTCCCCTGCAATTTGACAGCGGGCAAGTGATAACTTTTTTCAGAGTATGGAATCCCAGTAGAACATGGAATCCCAGTTAGTTTTTTTTACCCAGCTAATAGTAGCTTCCTACAGTCTTTTAGCTTGCCTAAGAGAATGCTATGAGACCTCAGACTGAGTGTATGTATCTATCATATGCAGGGCCTGTCCTCTTTTTCCTGAACAAGTGATGCCGTCCTGCGATAATATTCTAGTGTATTCTATACACAGCAATCTTATACCCCCAAATAACCTTCCTCTCCTTTAAGAGAAGGAGCCCATCTCTTCTTAACAGAACTTCTTGAAATATGACTTCATAGCTGAGAATGCTAAAGGCTTTCTGACAACATTATCTCTTCCATCAACTGAAATATTTGAATACAGCATCAGTTCAGCCCCCAAGCCTTTTATTACCACTCCCACATGGGTATTGTCCTTGTTTTTCCTGCTTGGGGCTATTCCCAGGAGGAGGGGAGAAGATTCAGTGATTTGGAATGGAGCTCAGCAGGCTTTCTGAAAGATGTTTTGGTGTGTGACTGCTGGTTACTTTGTTCATCTAAAGACAAATCCCAGCCACCACTATTTGTTTTCTCTTTGGAGTATCCAAAGAGTTATTAAGTATACTTCCTCACTATAAGTTGACACAGCCTATCCTTCTGTTCTTAATTTTTGCAGCCATTTGTGACCCTCCTCTGCCTTGTTAACTCTCTTGTATTATCAAATAAATACAGTATGGCTGAGCCAAGAAATCTGTTTGTGTGGGCACAAACATGAAGAAAGTTCATAGACCCTAATGTCTTCTCACAACATATAAAGCATAGACAGGAGGAACTTCTGCAGGGCTTTAAGCAAGCATGGGTGGGTGTACTACTCCCCCTGAGCAGCCATGTGGCAGTGTGCCCTGGGAGATTAATTGCATCTTGTGAGTTGAAAATCTTGGATCTCTTCCCAGTAGCTTTGTGTGTGTCTACTTTATTGATAAAATAGTGCAATCTGATGTGTGCACTTGTTGGTTCTGTTAATGGCTCCCTGTGGCCTTTGACAGAAGGTGGACACTGTAAATATTATAGCCAATTTTGCTGCGAGTCAGGCTGAGTCTCACTAGTAGTGTCTGTATTGGCACTTGGATATATGAGCCAATAGAAAGGGAAAATGGACCTTCATCCTCCACTTTTCACATGTTTTCACAGGAAATATATAGGAAGCCATTTTAAATGACATTTGTATCAAAGTGGAATGGGAATATATGAAAAAGGTGTGGTATTCTCTGTTGGAAAGTGCTGGCAACTGCTTTATGGAGTGCTGTGAAAGCGAAGAGTCTACCAGCATATACATGAGGTATAATTTTTGTTGCTGCCATTCATAGTGGCTGGGGATGAAGATCTTGAGTTGGTCTTGCATTTCTGATAGTAATATTTCAAGTGCTTCATCATTTGTCTCATTTATCCAAGGAACCAACTAATTCTCAATAAGTTCAACTTTCCACACCCCAATACCCCTCTGGGGAATGGATCAGTCTGGAGGTGGAAATGGAGAGGAGTTTCCAGCTCCATGGAATTTCTCTCAGAATGACATTGAAACTTCCTTCAGAGTAATGTGCACAACTGTCTTGTATGAATATTTGTTGAAAAGATAATTTTAAAAAAGAGAGAAAATATTAGGGAAATAGGGAGAGAGATATTTAAAATACTTCAAGTCACCTTTGTTAAGAGAAAGAAACTATGCAAAGACATGCAGTTCAACCTGTTCCTTACAGGCCAAACTGTGATTGGGAACCTTCTGGGAATAGGTGAGAGACTGAATAATTCAACAAGAGACCAATTTAAATTCCTCAACTACACCATTATGAGTTTGAGAACATTGGATAAACAAGAAGTTTGGCAATCAGTGGCTGCTTCTTCCACAGGGCTTAATCTTCAGCAGGGACTGGACAAAAGAAAGGGGGGC
>NW_010558489.1:33398-58715 GCF_000687285.1 Phaethon lepturus
ACAAAAGAAAGTGGGTATCAATATCTCTTCGAATGAGCTGATAAATAAAATGTGCAAGATAACATTCTGCTGTATAACCAAGTTGCACCTGGCAGACAGTATCAGGTCTGACTGGGGAGATTCCTTCAGTGTTGGAGATGTGGCAAGTTATGATATGAAAATTGAATGTAGTGCATGTCAGAGCCCTGACTATCTTGACTAGACACTGCTGAATTTCTCAAAAAGAGTCACAGATAACAGTGGTACTATGTGGGAAAGTGGGTTTTTTTTGTTGGTTTTTTTTTCAATAGCCTAGCACACAGAGCCAGAGCCATGAAGCCAGTATCTGCTGCCAGGCAAAATTCCCCCCCTGGATTTTGGGCCCAGGGTCCCAGTATGATACGGGGCAGTTAGGCAGCTAAGAGTGGGATTTTTTTTAATTTTTTTTTTAACCATGTCCAGCTGGGTAGGACATTGCCAAAGAAATCCAGTGGGACTTGCTGAGAGGAGGGCAAAGCTGGGTTCATGTTCTTCTCAAAATGGAAACACCTTATTCCAGGCAGTCATTCATCGTTGTCTGGGATTCTTTGTGATGAGCCATTTTCACAGACATAGAATAACCTAGATTGGAAGACATCTCAAAAGATCTTGTCCAACGTTTTGTGGGAAAGGGAGCCTAGATGTGATCATCTGGCACCCTGTCCAGTCATGTCTTGAAAACGTCCAGTGATGGGGACTCCACTACATCCCTGGAGGGTGAGATTCCAGTGATTGATCTCACTGTAAAAAATGTCTGTCTTACAGAAAGATGAAAAGTCTCCTGGTGCAACTTACACCTCTTGCCTCTTGTTCTCTCCATGTTGCTCCTTGTGAAGAGGAGTAATATAAAGAAAATAAGTCAGACTTTTCTATGCATATACAGACATATGCAGAAAATGACAACTCCTCATCTCCTCTTTTCCTGCCATAGTAGTTCACTGAACTGGGACATTAAGAGAGCCCTCAGTGCCCTGAAGGACCCTTGGTCCCTGTGTCTCGGGGTGCCAGTGCTACAGGACATCAGGCTTAGCTCCCCCTCCATCTGCTCCGCTCAGCTTCCCTAGCACAGGGACTGGGGAGTTACATTCTCCTTCATCCCCAGCAGGTGCCCCAGCCCCTGGTCTCAGATTCTTCTGTGCCTCTCATGGAAACTTAGGTTCGTGGAGACTTTGGGGTTGTGTTCAGGTGAGGATTTGCACTCTGAGTTGGGACTCCTAAAGTTGAACAGTGCAATTCTAAGGTAGCAGCTACACACTGCAGCTGTGCCAAAATCAAGCAGCGTGTGCTGCTGCGTGTCCAAGGTGAGACGTGACTCCAGCCCAGCCTGTAGGTTTTCTTTCCTTAGGGACTGAGGTATGGGGCTGATGAGGAGAGGGGAGTTGGTGGCTTCCTCGCATCTCATTTTGATATAAGTCAGCAGGCTCCCAGAGCTGTCACCTGGTCCTCAGCAGCACTCCTGGTCCCAGAACTTCGATGTCTGTGTAGTATTCAGAAGTGTGAGCAACTTCTTTTATCAGCAACAGCCCAAGATGTCACCTCTGGGGTAAAACTCAGCTTTTCTTAGCAAGATATGAACATTATATTTAACAAGGAAAATAAGCTCTTTCTGCTCCCACATGGATCCTCATGGTAGTATCACTATTTTATTGTATGATGTAAGAGAACACACTGGGGCTAATTTCTCATCATGGCTCATTGATATCTGAAGAGCACAGTGACTGTGGTTCCAGTCCTGTGGATACAATACTCAGCTTTCAAATTCATCTTATACCAGTCACCTGGCATTTGAGCACCCTGCAGAGTGAAGCTGGAGGTCCACCTAACTGCATTCTTTTCTTCAACCAAAGGGGAAAGAAATTGAGGAAGATGCCATAATAACAATTACTTCTACAGTCCTATCATACTGAGGAATGAAATAAAGTAAGTATGTCTCCCAGCTGTAAAGTAACACAATATTTTGTGTTTAATACAAGCCATATTACATGAACTGCTCTTAGAAACCCCTACCATACTGACTGGTCCATTGTATTACACATTCATATTAAGAAGCAATCCCTGCTCCAGAGTGGTTGCAATTAAATGTCAAGCTGACAGAAAAAAACATTGTCCCCGGAATATCCATAGTTTATTCAGGCACAGGTCATTGAAGTGTTTCATTAACTACCACTGAGGACTACGACAAAGTCAGAAACAGAACCCAGTTAGAGTCCTGTTCCCATGACTTAACCACAAATAAGCCTTTCATCTCTTTGCCTTTTGAATGCTCTTCTGAGAACATCAGGTTCTACAAACATATCATGTGTCCTTTGCTGGACAAGCCACCTGCCAGCAGCTCTCCCAGGCAGGCAGGGCTCCATCAAACAGATAAACTGAAATGTTAGTAAAGTTAAAAAAAATCCAAACCACATGAACAAAACTCCCACCAAACCCTCGAGATTGGTAATATTTAAAGGCAATTTACAGAAGTCTCTTCTTCAATATGGTAATGAACTGAAGAATTGAAATCACTTAACTTCATTTACAAATCATGAATATGTATCAGTGTCTTTAAATGAAAGGACGACTAAAACAGATATAGTGTTTGTTCAATTCATTAAAAGGAAGACAATTTATCAGGAGTTTTTCTCCACTCTTAAACTAAAGCTATATGCAAATGTAGGGAAAATTCTGCTGCATGATGAATATTTTTATAATCCTAATTAGAACCAGTCATTTAGTTCCGCAATTTCCCCCAATCTAGCCAATTTGAAATTAAAATAGATGCCTTGATTACAAAACTCATTAGCAAAGAAGCACCCTTTTCGCTAACCAGTTCATTTGGAATGCACAAACTGAATGAAGTGAGGAGCACTTGTGTTGTCGATTGCCGTAAGTGAAGTGAGCCTTAATTGTTAGCATTGTGAAGTATTTGTATTGCTGCATGTTTCACTGCAGTATAATATATCATTCATTAAATGTAACAAAAGCAGTTTTTAAATGATTTAATTAAGTGGTATTGGTGCACCAGGTAATTTTTATAAAGTCAAATGTCACAATTGTTTGCATTTGAAGTATTGATGGGCATTACTGTCGGAAGGAAGACGTATGACTCTACATTTATCATTCTGATAATGGTAAGTCTGGCAGTTTTAATAGGAGATGAGAAATTAAATTACGCAGCCCTGGCTCTACTTCAGAAATGCCCAATGGAATTTGTACTAGCAAAATAGTGAACTTTGGGCTTGTGATGATTTGTGGTGGCAAAAAAAAGTAACTGCTCATGAAACTTGATTTAGCTAGAACAGACTTTCCTATTTCTTTTTATTTATGTTATAGATACTTCATGAACAGGTTTTAGTTTGAGAAAGAAAATATAGAGATAAATGGACTGAGACACATTCAATACTTAAATGTGCTTTGCCGCTAAAGAAACCTAGTTTATTGTGTAACAGAGCAAGGATTCTGTGGTTTATTCCTAGGCCACGCTAAATCATGACTGTATATTGATTTTATCTGGAGCCTAAGTGGGATGAGGGGTGGTTATAAATATAGCAGATGGGAATAAACATGAAGGAATGAAGAAGGTTGAAGAATAAGAACACTGGGGGCATGATTTATTTTGCCTGACTATAGAGATCTAAATGTAGCAATGTATACTTAGGTGCCAAGGCTGCACATAGTATTTGGTGGTGATCTACTGAATGGTGTTGATTGATTTCTGGAAGCAAATGTAGGTGACTATTTTAGGATGAAGTAAATTGTACCTTAGACTCATTTGTATTGACTAGGCCTCCACTGACTGTCAAGAAAGTAATTTTCTTTGCTGAGATGTACGTATTTGCTGTATTACCTGAGATTAGGGGACTTGAAACCAACCCTGCTATCTGGATGTGTGCAAAATGGATTACATGGGATAAGATTCCAATATGATCAAAGCAATAAAAAGCATTACGTTTCCCAGTTCCTGCTGTTGTACTTACAGGTTCTAACGACCCCCTGCTCTGGAGGAGAGTGCAAACGCAATGTGCAAGCAAAGATGGAATTCCCAATTTTTTGTTTTTCTTTATTAGGATTCATTTGTGTAGATGTGAGTTACCTACCAGGCTGCTTCAGTGAAATTAAATGAATCCAGAAGGGTTTCCTTGGCCTTTTTTCCCCTTTCCCTTTTCTTTCTTTCTCTCTCTCTCTCTTTTTTATTTCTTTTCTTCTTTTTTCCTTTTTTCTTTGCTATTGCTTTTCAAAGCTCTTTCTCGGTATTTGTCCATCCTGATGGCACCATTAAGTCTCCTCTAAAATCTGCTGAGCAGAATTATAGGTGATACCACTTTCAATTGAAGAAAGAGCACAATTCAACTGTTGACTCCACTCAGATGTCTGTTGATGCTGACAAGGGAGAATTTCGGTTTGGTGTCCTTTCCTCTCATTGAATTGACTCCATGTGGTCCTTGAGTTTAGAAATGTGACTCTTCCAGGTCAAAGAAAAACAGGATTAATTTCACTCAAAATACCACAGCTGAAGTAACAGAGGATCTTATGACAGTGAACATAAACTTGTCTGAATTGTCATAAAAAATTCATTTTGAATAGCAGTAAGTATAAAATTTAGAACTTAATAAGAAAAAAAAAAAAGCAATCCTGGCCTCAGAGCAGCCAAATGGTTTAGCCTGGGTCTAATTTTAAAGTTATGCGTAAATGCTTTTGTGGTTTAAGACCTGTAAGTATGTAAACCTTTACACATTAGAGCAAGAAGTGGTTATACAGAGAGTCTTATGTCTTTGTCTGTAAAGACACACAAGTCATGTATGGGATTTTAGTGTTGGGGTTTTAGGTAGTTTCGGGTTTTGCTGTTCTCTCGTCTTTCTTTAATGCTTCAGGACATTAATGCCATAGCTTGGGGAAGATGGGTCTGCCAGCACCTGAAATTATGATGCCGAGCATGTAGAATTCAATATAGAGAGACACTATTTAATTCCCTGGGAGCAAGAGTGCTTTCTGGAAGGTGGCAATTAAGAAGCTGTTATGTTTTGTTAACCAAGAAGGGTCATGCTTTATCCAGAAGCATTTGGGACTCAGCAGCTCCCATTACTGTCAGTGATTCATGCAGCTGAGAACTGTTGGAATTCTGCCCTACCGGGACTATTCTTTTTGTCTGGGTAATGGTGGCATTAATTAGTATTTGCACATTTCCTTGACAATGCGAGACCTCACTGTTTGGAAGTATTGCACCATACAATGACAGTGGGCTACTCAAGACAATACTTTCATCTTTAAGGTTCTCAAAGATGGATGACTGGGATGGGGTAGACAGGTGCCCTTGAAGCAGCTAGCTGGATGGATGATACTGAGACGTGAAGGTACAGTCCTACCCCCACCATGCATGCACCTGCACACGCTTATTTGCTGTGTCATCAGCAACCAAGAACTGGGACGGTCTTTGATGGTGCCTTCTGAGGGGTGCATTTCTGTGTGTCAGATGGGGAACTCTGTCAGGTGTGGGAATAGCAGGCTGCCTCTTGCTCTCAGTTCTGCCCCAAAGGCAGGGGTGTTTCAGCTTCCCATTAACTGCTGCTGAGCCTCTGGCATATCTGCATAACCTGAAAAAAACCCAAAACACTAGTACTTGGGAAGAGGCCTATGTGACCCATCCAGGGATGGGAACCTTTAGGGAGTGTACAGTCCTGATCCTGATGCAGAGCCTTGGCTGTAGTTGGCAAAAGTCTTTGTGAGTGTTTTACTTTTAGCTGCTCTTGTAGCTATGCTTTCCGTTGCAACTGAGGATGTGCCCCAGACAGGTCATCAGATCCTACAGGCTGGCCCTAGCCCACACAGAGCACCCGTGAATTGATTTCAGTGGGGGGTTATTGCTACAGTAGTCATATCTGCACAGTGCTTTCCTGTGAAGTGTCTGACATCCATTTAACAGGACACCGTTTTTATATCTTATCTCTACCAGCATATTATCAAAGTATTTTTATACAGCTGAGACACTTATTCGGGAGCCAAAGAAAGAGAAACTCCAGAAAAGGAGCAGGCAGGTGCTGACATTTCCTGTCCACCGTTCTTCTGTGAAGCATAACTAGATTTTGTAAATCCCAGGATATCCTGGTGATTTTTGTGCCGTGCAGTTCTTAATAGGTTCCTTCGTGCCATGACCAGGAGTCATCATCTAGTTTACCCAGCAGTGCTAGTGTTACCACAGTCTTGTCCTGGTCATTTTATCTAGCACAGTCAAGCAAGGCGTATATAAATGGCTCAGAAATCACAGCTTGATGGGTGCTGATACAGAGGCAGAGTCAATGAGGCAATGAGAGAGGCTGAAGGGCAACTGAAGCACAGGAAGGTGAAGTGAACTACGCAAGGTTAGCCAGACAACCAGAGCTGCAATGTTGCCCAAACTTCCTAAATTATGTTCTGTTTTCCTTTCCACTGGCCAAGGTGGCCCTACAGAAACGTTATGGGAGTTCCTCCTCTTGCGACCGCATCCCTCCCCAGGCTTCAGGCTGTGGAATAACTTCCAGCGTGGCTGGGGCGGGAACCCCACATGGAAATTTCACACCAGCAGGTGCTGTAGTTGTAAATGTGCCACAGGGCAGCAAGGGCCCGTTGTAGCACAGCAGTATACTAAAAAGCTCATACATTTAATTTCAAATAATTTAGTGGCTACTGTGTGAAACAGATTTCTGTAACACTGGAAGCTGGCATGTGGCCCTGGTTTTGTTTCAGATGGCCCTTTACAAGTAGGTTTCCCTCTGTCTCTCTCCTGAAAACATGTATGGTATTCTGTTCCTGCGGAAAACAAGATAAATGTAGTTTACTCCTTCCAGTGTACAGAGTTTTTTTCCTTAAAATCTGCCTGCTGAGAGATGCAGAGTCCCTGAGCTCGTCTGTCTGTGTGCGAGCTGTTGCTTATGTTAAAGCAACTATTTGTTTCCATTGTTTGACCTTGACATATGAAAATTCACCTCTCTTCCCCCCCCTCCTTTTTTTTCCTTCTGATAGAAACTGCATGTAATCAATATTATTCTGGGGAATAAAGGTGCCAGAGGAACAGCTGTAATTCCTTTGTCCCCACAGTAGGCACAGATGATTCAAATGTCCCATATGCTCAATGGTAACCCAGTGTGTGTTTCAGATTTTCATGCTTATTGCTTCAGTGGTGAAAAAGGAGGCTGGTGCCTTGATTTTCTGTACTAGCACCTCAGAACTAGCGATCTCAAACTTTTAGAAGTCATGCATTGGTCCTTTGAAAGTCATGAGTTTGGAAAAGAAAAAAACCCAGGAAGGTGTTTGAATAATTTCAGTTGTCTTATGTTTCTCTTGATGTTTCTGTGACTGAGAAGAGATTGGGAATCATGTTTTTCAAATTCTTCCTTACAGTTAATAAAACTAGAAGCTTTATCTTTAAAGAAAAAAAAGACAAGAAAGCCAAGATTTTCATAATTTCTTGATTCTAGCACTGTTCTGCTCTAGGCCTTTTATGTTTCTAAGAGAAATCTTTATTCATCATTGCAAATGCAGCACATCTTCAGTTGTATTTGGTGCTTATTTCAAACTGGTCTTCCACATAGATTGTCTGGCAGAAGACTGGTGGCCTGTTTGTTTGGGGTGTACACACGCTTGTGTGCATGTAGAAGCCCCACAACAGTTTTGTGGTAGTTAAAGAAGTTCTTCCAGTGTAATAAAATTCTTCAGGTTTGTGTTCAGCTGATTTTTATAGGGCCATGGGCAGCTATAAAAAGAAAGTTAGGGCATGATGCAGTAAAATTTTGGCACATCCAAAGTATTGTGGGAATGATAAAAGGAGGAGCTGAAGCACCAAAATGACGGGTGATATTTTTGAGAGAAGGACAATTGATAAAACAAACAAACAACAAATCTTAAAGCTTTATAGAAAATCCTTGGGATCCTGTAGTGCAAAAGGAGGAAAAACTGATCCTTCTGTCAGCCTTCTACCTTGGGCATCTAATTTCTGCCAGAGGCTCGGGGTTCCTAAACCACCTGAATGTAGATTTGGTAGCATTTTATACTTGCAGTGTTCAAAAGGATAACAGTACGTACAAATAACATGTTAGCAGAATATATTGTACCCAGGGGGACTTTTCTGCCATATAGTAAGAGAACAATAATGTCATCAAAAGTTTTGCTGCCAAAACAGGACTCTGGTTTTGTCCTCTGACTAGCACAGCACTTGCTTCAGGTCAGTTGATTTCCTCAGCTCTCGGTGCAAGTTCACAAGAGTTATGCACGCAGACCCAATGGCACAAATGTGACAAACCTGAAAGTCCTGCTGCAAAATTGAGTCCTACATTCCCTAGCCAGACAAGTTGTGTTTTTTCTCTAGTCACAGAATGGAGAAAGCTGCTTTATTTTTCCTCTGCAGCCTTCCTTTATCTTATGAATTATACTGTATCATCACTGTGAATATTGGTTAACTTCAGGAACTAAAGTTACATTATACCAAGTTTGGTGACTTGTTGTTGACTCTAGTTGTTGCCTGGGATTGGATTTGCTTATTGTTGGGTTTCTGTGCTGGCTTTTTTTCCTTCAGCCTGCTCCATAAGTTGGATTGAAGGTAGATAGAGTTTGAATTACATGGGATAAATACCTTGAAGATAGACACTATAGAACATCTGGAAACCTAGAGAGCTGCTGAGGAGGGTTAGGTAAGAGCTTCCTTTTTCTCATGTGATCTGCAATTGCAGATTAATTTCTTCCAAAGGTACGGTTTTCCACTGTTTGGTTGCAGGAACCGGGTGATACACCATTTAGACTGTCATCTCTGATTCATGTATGCCCAGCAGCCCTAGGGGATCCCTGAAACATGCGAGTTTCTCATTTGGTGATTTTTTTCTGGTGATGATACCTCAGTGCAATGACAGTTTCTGCTACAACTGTGAGGCTAAATTGTTCCTGATGGTGGCTGGTGTTTACAATGATGCTGTTAATTTGGGTTCCTCCTGTAAACATCCATATACTACCCTTCCTGCCGGGGCGTGGGTGGTATTGCCAGTCTCCCCTGCACATTTGGATCAGGATGAACCGAGTTACTGTGAAGTGCAGGGAGGACACCATCTCTTGTCTTCTATGAGAGCACTCGCTGTTCAGGATGAAGAAAAAGATAGTCCCCTGGAGTTTCCCAGATTTGAAACCCCTTCCTACATGTGATCTCTGGCTTGGCTCCGTGTGTGTGTGTAGAGATAGGTGCATGTATAAGCAGGATCTGCTTTTCCCTTCAATAGTTGCCTGTTGTCAGTACATAAATTGCCAGGGAATCTGGCCAAGGAGAAATTTGGCTACCTAGAGCTGGACTGAATTACTCCACAGGATTTTAAGACTGTTATAAGAGCAATACTGGAGAACATCTTCATGCTAGCTGAACTCCTGGTGGAGACCAGAGCTGACTGGGTAGTAGAAGAATAAGGCTGAAAGGAACTGTGAGTTTCTTTATTATATGTTCAAGCTCACGGAGGCAAGTTTGCTTTGGCACTTTTGGCATCCAATGAATCAAGATGTATGGGCCATTTCACCTTAAATTTTATTTCTCTAGATTTATTATAGAACAGGATATGACAAGCATGTCGTAACAAAGATGTCCTGAAAGAATGATTTGTAGAAAAATTGTACTTGAGGTAGGGTGTTCGAGTAGGAGATAATATTTGCTAAAGCTACATCTTCAACGCTATCAGAAGTTTTCTACAGTATTTTTATAATCTTTTTAAGTCATAGAAGTTATTTCACAGTCACAGCTGTCCTATGAGTAGCATCTGTGTTCTCTTTTGGGGGACACAGGACTCCCATTAACTACAGTGGGCCGTTCTTGGTGCTGGTTTGGTCCAGTATCTGGCCTTGGTCCCAGGCAGTATAGAGCATAGGCTGTGTGTGTGGACCAGAATTGTCCAGAGAGGGATTCGTGTACACTTCCTAAGCAGTGCCCATTCATCCACTGTAGCTTCCCAGAAGCCTTTCAGAGTGGCATTGGGGGCATATCCATGACCAAAAGAGTTGGAGTGGTGTGTTGTGGCAACCTATAAATGCCTGCTCTAGGGCCCAAGAAGCAGAACAGAGCTAGAGCAAATCCGGTGAAATGCTGGTTGTGCCACCCTTCCTGACTTGTAGATCTCCTAACAGGCAGAGCTGAGAATATGGCCCTTTGGCCCCTTTGCAGACTACATTGCCATGAAAAGTAATAGACACCAGTGGTAAAATGGAAAGGAAGTTATTAAAAATTAGTGTTTGCAATGCTTGTATTGAACTGTCCTAGGAAATATACTTAGGAAGGGTCTCTAAGGGTTAGAAATGTCTGTCTGTACCTTCTCACCTATGCCAGCCTTCAAAGCTTCCCATTTCCTTGCTGTTATGCCATTAACATACAGTTAGACAGTTCTGTGCTTCTGTGCTACAATCCCTGGAGAAATTCTGCACATTCAGCTCTTGGGATCTCTCACCTTGGGTCATTTTTGTTACTACCTTTTCTTGACTTCCTTACCAGTTAGCTGGCACCTGTGCCTGCGATGCATTGCTTGGTGTGTGCAACTTTGCCTCAGACTCGGTGAAACCTCTGCCATGGAGAGCAAAGTGTTTAGCTGCTCTGAATGCACAGCACTGGCTCATGAACCTGCTGGGCTGATGTGCTAATGCCACTGAGCAGAGCAAACCCCTCCAGCTTCCCAGCTTTTTTTATTGTGTGTGCATGGGAGGCTGCAGTGGTCTCTGACAGCAGAGAATGGTGGGATCAGAGCAGGATTAATTGAAGCAGCCTGTATTTATTCAGTGCCCAGCTGCAAGCTTCCTCCATCACCAGAAACTATACCTTTTGCATAGCTCAACCTTTGCTCACGGTGATTTAGGGTGCTTATAGGAAATGTGCTTGGCACAAGGGACCAGTGCAATGCGGTTGTTTTCTCACTTTCTCTGAGGATGACGAGAACTCCTTGACAGCTTTTGAAATTTGGTGTGATCCTGGCTGAGTTCCTCTCTTAAGAAAGATGTGATTTAGTGGTCACCAAACATTTTTCAGTGATCACTTCTTTGCTTCGTAAATCCCTGACAGAACCCATGGCCTGAGGCTGAAGGGATACAGTGTCCTTGTAGGGTGAATGGGGTAGAAGAATGTGGACAGTTTGTGAGATTGCTGTGAGATTGCTTTGACATCGTGAAGAGAGGGAGTTGCACAACACCACTGCGAAGTGGGGTGCAGGTCTTAAGCACCTGTGAAGTTCCCTGCTCTTCAGCTGGTGAGATGAGAACTTAGGAGGAGGGTGGACACTGACCCTCTGCCAGGACTGGCCCCAAGTGGAAGCAGCTTTGCTTTACAGCATTTTCACCTGTGTGAGCTATATTAGTTTCAAGGGTGTGTGTGCTCAGTGTCTGATGGGTCACATAACCTGAGAACTGTCTTGAGTAATGTCTCTTGCCTGTGAAAATGCTGATGAATGGAAAACTGAAGCTGAATTGGGTGGCAGGTGTGTGTTTGTTAAATAATACAAGATTTAATCTGGAGCAAAATGTGTTGCTTTAATTTTGCCAAAATGGCATGTTCTGCTTGAGCCCAAATTAATATTTATTTCTTCCAAGCCATGTGAAATTTTTTACATGAGCAACAGTTACATCTCAGAATAAAATACTGTTCTGAATGCAGTTTCAACCACTTTTCATTGATGCCCATGTATACACTTTCAGTAATGTTTTTTTCCACATAAAGAAATAACTCGGCAAAATATTCTATTAATTTGGAAGATGTTTTGGTGATGTGTAATTTTTATTTCAGTGGTCTGAAAAAAAACATTTTCCATTACATCCTGTTCTGCATAATATAGAGGTTACCCTATAGATAGTGCCACAGGGTTTATAAAGGAAGAAGAGGAAGAGCCAAGCATGTGATTGTAGCTTTATGTCCCACTCTGGCTAATGTCTGAGCCTCTCCTGCTTTGCTCATTGTAGTCTTATGCTCAATAAACATGAAAGATTGGTCTGTAATAGCAACAAATGTACGTAAACGCTTGCACTGTAATTAAAGGTATATATCACACAATAAAGCACATTTGAATGAAAAATCTTCCCATTAGACATGTGGTTCCCATTTATTTCCCCTTATTGTTAAACTTTTGGAGTATAAGCATTGATGGAGTATAAGGAGGGCTTCTCAAGGGCTGCAGTGTGGAGTGCCCGGGAGCAAACAAGATTTTCCTCTTGGGCTGGGAGGGCACAGAGCTCCTTGGCACAGGCTGACCCATACGGCCCCATGCAGTTGGTGGATCCAGTTAGCACAGACCTTGGATCAAAAACTGACTAATGATTTTTAAGCTGAGAAGCTGGGCAAAGGGACCAGCTTGGCTTGGAGGGAGACAAGTCAGCAGCCGTTAGAGCTGATTCAGTCTTTTGTCACTGTTAAGAGCTGATCCTAGGGAAAAAGGGAGTGAAGCAGCAGCTGGGGACAACAGGAGCAGCCTGCAACCCTCCTCTGCCTCTGTCTGAGCCTATTGAAGGCCAGTGGAATAGATATCTCCTGGTGCACGTTGTAGACCCTGGTAGCAGGAGGCAGTTCTGCCACCTCCATCCCATCTGGTCTCTTCACACTCGCAGTATTGTCCCTCCCTTCCCTGTTCTGCACCCCTTCTCCTTTCTGCATCTGGTCTCACGCTCTGCTCTGCATCACTGATGTGGGAAACTGTCCCCCTGCATGGCGCGTTGCTTGCCTTGTCTGTTATGTCCCAGTCTGTTCTCAGACTCTGCAAGTAGGGTTTTTTTGTTTCTGGGGTATTTCCCCTTTTATGTCTTAAGTGTTCTCTTTAACAAACCTTATTGAAAACTAATCAGAAGGGGATCAGTGGAAACATATTGCTCAAATTTAGCCCTCCCCCAGACTCTACAGCTGATTTTGAAGTGGTTAAAATGTCATGAAGAAAGGAATAAACAAGCAGTCAAAAAAGTTAGCCTTCCCTCAAAATGGCATTTCTATTTATAGTACCTTTTGCAAGTTGCTAAAGCTAAATTATTTAGAAATGATTGAAATGCGATTTAACTGACCAAAGTGAACATGTGTTTTCCCCAGATTTTCAGTATAAGAAAAAACAATCTGAAAGCAATACTTTCCATCTCAGTTCTGAGCCACTACAGCATTTCTGGAGGTGGGGAGAAAGTAGGAGAGATGATGTTTTTCACCCAGGACTGCAACTTCTTTAGTGGTACTCATTTATGTCACTGCTCCTGTGGCAGCTGTATCTGGACTCCTTGTTCCACTACAAACCATTCATGCAGTAGAAGAGCAAAGGATATGCTGTACTCTCAGCAGAAATGGCAAATTTTTGGCTGAGTATGCTCAGTATCAATTAGGCTTAAGAGAAATTAAAATGTGAAGGTTTTACAGTGGGCTTTTTTTCCCCCCAGTTTATTCCACTTTTCCTCTTGGAAATAAAGTGGAGAAGCAGAGAGAGGCAAGTCTTGCTTTGAGCATCAGGTTTAAGCAAATGCAGTGCTGTGAGTGGACTCATTAGGTGAAAGCATTTTTTTAAAAACTGTAAAACCATGCAATATGACATCAGTGCATTGTCTTAACCTACCTGTTTTTCTATAAGCCAGGTCTGAGTTGAACTATACAATTACAACATGAAGTCAAACATTTCCAAAGTGTTTGGGCTTTGTGCAGAAGATCCCTGACCATCCTCTTATAATAGTAGAGTCTGAGTTTCTTTTGTCTGAATACTTACTTTTGCCAGCCAGCATGTGAAATATTTCAGTATTAGATTTTAAAGTGCAAAGAGAACTTCCCAGCTTCTGATAATTTTTTTTTCCTCTCTATATGAGACAGATGGAAATGCATTTAGTATTTAATTTCTCTCTAGACCAGTTTCTCATCAGTCGTTTCCAGTGCCCCTTCTACTGTACATTTGTAGGGAAATGAGCAGCTCTGGTGAGTCTCAGACATGCAGCAGTCTGTGGACACATTCCCTTTCAATGCCTAAGACAATCTGGTGGTACCATGCTAGAGAAGACCCTTGGGCTGTAATGAGGTCTCTTGATGCAGCCTTTAATCACCTGGAAAGGAAATCAAAGCAGAGAGATAAACTGGTCCATTTGTTTTCATTACAATTACTAGTTTTTACAACTCTGCGTAAACAAAGCCCATAAATATGGTGCTGGTAGACTTCTTTCTCCTAAGCTCAGCTCCACCAGCTCTTACACAAATCTTTTGGCTCAAGAAGCAGGATTTATTTTTAGGTTCTTTAGTATGGAGCTGTCAAAGATGCCTTACCTGAATTACGATTTCCAGCAGCTTGTGGCAAGAGAAGAGAGTGAAAAGCTGCTCTTTCCTTTCTCTAAAGGTCCAGAAGCGCTTCGAAGCTTCCAGTGGCAAGGATTGCTCCTGACCTGGTTTCAGCTACCCAACTGAAGCCTGTTAGACCTGAGTCCTGTCCCTATTATGCTGCAAGTAACATGTCCTGCTTCACATGAGAACCTGAAAAATGGGGCTGCATAGACCAAACAGCTTAAACATTATATTGGTACTGTGAAATGGAGAAATATCCATCTGTCCTTAAAAAAGGAGCGATGGAAGATAGGCGAGGAAGGTAAGATGGAAGATGTGATATAGAAGTAGGATGTGTTTCTGTAGGACCAACTGCTGTTTTCGTGGCTACACCAAATCTATGATGTCTGTTGTCTTATCCAGTTTTTCTCGATTCTGTCATCTGTCTTTTGTTGCTTTGCTCTGGTGAAGCTTCTCAGTCTGCTCTGCTCCCAGAGCCACACCATGCCAGTGCCTGAGGACAACTGGTGTCTGCAGGATTGTTGCAGGGGGCCTCCACAAGTAGATTTAGCATGTAGGGCTAAGAGAAGGAGGAAAACCACAATTTTACAGCATCTCAAATGGAAAACTTTAATAAGGGGAAATGGTTTGTGTTGTGGGTATTGGTTGGAAATCTTTGGGTCAGTCTTGGATATTTGGGAGTTTATTATCCTATCTTGGATTTCTTGGGGATTTGGGGATCTGATTGTTATTTGTATGAATGAGGAGTTATAGGGAGGTAACATCTCGGATTCAGCTGGAGATGAAGGAAGAAGACACCATTTTCAAATGATGAAACAATAAAACAGAAAAAAAGGAGGAATACTTTGGCAGCTTGGAATTTTTGTGCTAGATTCAACAAGTGGAGAGCATTGTGTCTAGGTGGAACTGACTGTCAGTAGTCTTACAGTGATTGAGTAGGGGTAAGTGTTATTTTAGGGTTAAATGAAAGAAATATAAGATAACAGGGAGAAACACAATTATTACTCACACCCTTTCTCTTGCTGGAGCAGTTATCTCCTATGGTGCAGACTCTGTTGGGTTTTTTGTTTTTTTTTTTTTTTGTTTCATTGTTTGTTTTTCTAAGTAAGGGCAACCTTATTAAATCCTTTCTATGTCTAATTTTAGGTGTGGAAAAAAATCTTTCTTTGCAGTGGGTGAAGTGAGGACCATCCATTTATTCTATACAGGATATTGTTCCAAGGTCTTGCAAGATGTTTCCCCTGCAGTACTCAGCTGGTCAATTTGCCTTTAGAAAAAATGTTGATGTTGTCATCTCCTGAAACATTTTCACTGCAGTTTGAATTTGTTGCATATGGCTCTCATCTTCCATGTGATGGTTCATCTCTGGCAGTTGTCAGACATAGTTTCTCTGTTCTATACTCTCAATGCTGAAAAGTGTTGTGAGTTTTTCCTCCAGTGTGTTTTCCTTCTAGGAATGGACATTCTGACATGTTAATGATGGCACCTTCTTCTCCTTTTGTAATTTAATCTGTAACACAGAAGTGTAGAGAGAAGACACACCATGCAACTTTCTGAGTGGTTTACAACTTTTTCTGAGTTTCTGAACCTCTGATTTTTTTCCAGTGATCACGGTCATCTTCCCTCTGTAGAGAAAATCTGAGATCCTGCAACAGACTTGGTTTTCTGAGACACTCTTTGCAGACCACTTGCATGCAGTCCAACTTCCCACAGAAATGTTGACCTAATTTTATTTTTCTTCTATCCCAGTTTGAATTTTTTTTTTTTTGGCAGGAACCCTCCACACATCTTATAGATTCTTCTCACCAGCTCTGGCTGAGAAGGTGTTAGTTTGCTTTTGTGCTTTTCTGGGATCAGAGCCATCTTTTCATGTAAGCAATCCAAGCTACTGCTCGGGATCATGCTCTTCTGAGGACATAGCAGGCCAGGCTAGTCTGCCCCTCCTCTTCCATCATGTTACCATGTGTCAGCTGCTGCCCAGTAATTACCACTAGGCCAACTCTCACCCTGCTGGATTAACATGAACACATCTTTCCATCATCAGCTGGATGTATTGTTTGGGGAAAGTATAATTTTGTGTGTAATAAATGAATTGTTCCTTTAAGTACATATAGTCCAGCTGTTCTTCCTCATTTTATCTGACACCATTATTTGCAAGCTCCAAATACACTCTAGGGTTGGCTGGCAGACAAGAAACTATTGAGATTCTCTCCAGTTATTTGCTCGGGCCAACAGACCCAATTTCATAGCAACAAAGAGTATTTGATTTTATTTGGATATAAGCTTTTTATGTATGTTCCTGATGCCCTAATTTTTCTTCTGTGTTTGAGCAAGAAAATCTATAAATATCAAAGCTCTCTGACTTTCTTTAGTCTGGCATGTGTTGCTTCTCAATCTATACATGACATCAGCCTCTTGCTGTGGTAAAGTGTACCCAGGCTATTGTATGGCTGGCCTTTCTTCAGCTTGTGCTGAACCTTCAGTCTTCTGCTTGCTTTCCCCATGAAGACCAAGCAAGTCAACTTAGGAACAGGGAATCTAACATGAAATCCATCTCGGCTAAATCATCTATCCGTGGTGGGGTTATCTCCTTCTGCACTAGTCACTGTGGACTTCTTTTAGTGTCTGTGGAGAGGAATGGAGGCTTCTAAGGCTTGTACAATAAGCAATTGTAGAAGTGTATCTTAGGTATGGAAATTGTGCTTTAGAAGTGCCTGTTTTGAGCCTGTTTAGAAATGAGCCTCAGTGACTAGCTCAGACATGAATGACTGAGCTAGGGGGTTGAATCTATTCCTGTGGTTTCCATATTTTTCCTTCATTGCTCATTCTTCTTGCCTGTCTCCATAAATGGAGTTTAAACAGGCCAGTTGCTCACACTGCTCCACTTCTGCAAAGCTTGACTTCTTGAGCAAAATCATCCTTTTGTATTTTTTTTGCTAGGTCTCATTGCATTGGGAAAATAAACAAAATGCCCAAAACAAATTACCCCAGCCCCAAACAAGATCATTCAAGCAAACCAGCATGATGTGTCAGCCTGAGAGTTTGTCCTGGAGAGTTGCAACAGCATGGAGACCTTCTTCATATGCAACACTGTGCGTGTTGCTTATGTATACGGAGTAAAGGAAGTATATGGAGTAAAGGAAGGAGTGTATAACTCCTTCCTTTCTGGCTCTGTAGTTCTGACTGTGTTCTGTGTTTCTGGCATGTTGAACATGTTGGTGGTATAGAATCTGACACGAGGGATGAAGCTTCCTCTTTAAGGGGCTTGCTGTTTATCTCTGAAACAATGCTAGTGTTAAATAAAGTGTTTGCAAGTGTTCTTAGAGTTTGAAGAAGAAGCATTCTGCCTGTGGTATGTAATATCCTTATGATTCAAAGTTGTGCTGAGCAGGACAAGCATGTGTTAAGGTTTTGGCCTGTGTTGAAATAAAGTTGTATATCACTTGGACTGCCAAGGTCTTTCCATAGATTGTGAGCTTTTGGTAAAAGCAGGACTGTGTTGGTGGATGTGAAATGTCTGGTGCTACAACCCTTAAGTATGGAGCATTGTGGTGCTGTTTGGATAAACATTTGCTGTTTACTTTCTTAATGTATGGCCTTTTCTTTTTTTTAATGGTAGATCTAACTAGGCTCCTGAGCATAGGCAGACCAGTGCTCAGTGCCCATTCTCAGACTGCACCTGTGCTGCTGAGCTGGGTTGGCCTCATAACCAGGTGTGAAAGCAGAGCTGCTGTTGGATCCTGCTAGTGTGACCGGGCTGATACTTTCAGGGTAATACTTTAGGTGCTTCATCAGGCCTGAGAGCACATTAAAAGTTGTATTTATTTGACATGCGATGCTGACCCTTTCACCTTTCTGAATCCCACCTGCCCTGTGGCAGTGTGTCATGCCAGTCTGCAGGCAAGCAGGAGTTCTAGGGTCATGCCTAGTAAAAAAACCTGTTGTCTGCTACAAGAGTAGATGAAATTCATAAGCATCATTCAGATGGGCTCAGTAGGGAATTTGAACATTGTGTTTGTGTTCTCAAAAGCACCTCAGCTTTCAGGAGGCTCTAGAACCCATCTGCTCAAATATGTGCAGAGGTTGCTGGGATCTGCCAAGTGTTGTGACTGTGTTTACTGAGGTCCCTCTGTGGTAAATGCAGGATTCTGAGTTTATTCTCATGTTAAAAAATTAAATTTTGTCACCTTTGCCTTGAGCCAGGACTTCATCTTTTTGTTTTGCGTCAAGGCACAAGACCAGCCCATACAAACATAAACACCCATGATGGTCTTAATTTTTCATTCATCAGAGCAGGTCGAATAACACAAGAGGGATGCAAAAAGCACATGACCTCATGGTACACTGAAGTCCATCCCTCTTGAACCAATGTGTTGGGGTGCTCTGGGCTGTGGAAATGCCAGATTACTCATTACTGAAAACCCAGAGCAGAGCTTTAAAAGAGGAAAATCTTGGCACCAAACAAACCTAATTTCTTTCCATTGCTTAGTAGTCAGCCTTAGGACAAACTAATCTCTATTGAAATCTTCTGGACTTTCCACTAAATTTGTTGTCTCTTCTAAAAGCATATCTTCTCCCGTGAAGGGAGATGAACAGAAAGTGTGTGTGTGTATTTATATATTAAATTGTAATGCATACTAGAAAACTCTTTATGTTTTATTTAGTAATTCAACATTAACCTTTACATTTGCATCTGTAAATAATACTATAAAAGTGAACTGGGTCAGAGAGACCTTTCAGGAATTTGTTCTGTCATACATCTTTAAGACTCAATCATCTGGCTAAAATTCAAAGTGGATGCCTAGAATAAGTCGGTGAATAAACAAATAAAAGTTATTGAACTGAATGATGTCCTCCTTACTTCTTTATCTGAAATCACCTAAAGGCTGCAAGTTCAATTTAATCCTTCTACCATCAGTCAGTCTGAGCTTTAATAGAAAGAAGGGGGGGAAGTACTTAGTAGCTGGTATCTGTTTTTTAACTTGATTAGAGAGAAGGATGCTCCCTGAATTGAGACACTGTGGGAGAGATGAGTAGTTAGAAAGAGATTGTGCTTCATACCACTGAGCTATCTGTAGCTACTGCTGTTAGGCAGCTGCAAAAGAAAAGGAAATGCTAGGGGCAAAAGATAAAAGAGAATCTAAAGAAATGGATGTATTTTGCTAATCCTTTTCCTCATGGTGAGAATGGTTAATACGTTGCAGAATACAAACAAGGATGCTGGTCTCACTTGCACTTGCTTGTTAACTGAGGCTAAGCTGCCTGGAGCCTGTGATTTGTAGAGCACTGTGGCTCAATCTGCAAGTTGTACCTGCGGTCAGGAAATGGAAAGGAAAGCCAAGTTGTTTGATGCAACTGGTGCAACTCAGTCTGTGTGTAGAGGTCCTTGTACGTGTAAAACCATGTCAAGTAACAGAAGGAGTACAGCTGGCAGGAACCGTGCTAACATCAAGGCAGAGTTGTAGCACTGTTTTAATTCTTGGAGTGTGGGTTTTCAATTATTGTTTCTAAAAATCTGGATGTTCCTTCAGAACAGAAGGAAGGGTGTGATGCTGTTTGGATAAACATTTGCTATTTACCTTCTTGATGTATGTCCTTGGTGTTGACTTCATAAGCCTATCCTCAAACTTGGAGAAGGAATTTTCTTTTCCTGGCTCCTTTAATTAAAAAAAGATAAGAAATGCTTTATTTTGTATCTACAGAGAATTCCTTTTGGGGCAGAGGATTCTCTACTGTATTTTTTTAGACTATCACTGTCATTGGTTGACCAGAAAAGCAGAGGAAGCACAGATAACATGGGCTTTTAGTGCAATATCTTACCTTATCTACTGACAGTGCCAAAGAAATACTGCCAAATAGGACTATTCAGATCATGTCTGATCTCCTGAAGAACATGGGGCCGAAAATCTTTCCTAATATATCTTGGCACAAGCCCAATGATGTCGGTTTGAGTGAAATCTACATAGTTGGAGCCCATTTTGACATGAAGATTGGAGGATGCCTGCTTCCGTCTCTTTTCCCCGATGTGCTTTATTCACTGGCAGCTTGGGCGGTCATTGGCAGAAACTGGACTTCCTGTTGACATAAATGCAAAGGACTGATTCTTTTCTCTTTACACATACCAGTTGCATTAGATACTTGATGGGGTCTGAATTTCAGTTTTTGAGTTTCCTTTTGCTAGCTATACAGTGGTTTGGTTGTGTAGTTGAGTACAAACGTAGTAAGAATTAATCATCTGCCTCAGGCTTTGGACACTGCTCAAACAGCCCTTTCCAATTACCTTTGTAAATTGTTCTATGGTCCAGCTCTGACATGGCTGCTGGATCTCTGTGGTCAAAGATACTGCCCATTCAGGAAAATTTAATATTCAGTGCAAGCACATATAGTTTATCTTCCCAGTCACACTTAGTCATCCATCATAGCTGTGCCATAGTACACATCACTAGGTTGTGAACCCTTCTAATCTGAACATGGACCTGCCTCCCATTTGTAAATCCAGTTACTCAAAAACAAATCATATGCAGAACCTTTATCCAAAAACAAATCATATGCAGAACCTTTACCCAAATGATACCGTTTTCCCACTAAGGACCTACATTTCAATATTACATTTAAGTTTCTCTGCTCGGTTATCTACCTCCTTAGCCTGCAATCAACCCTCATTTTATTGAGCCAGAATTTATTTCAGATTAAATGTATTTGAAATCCTGTTCAAAACACTGCCTGATATTTATTTCTCTGTGATCTACTTGTAAAGCAGAGTAGTAATTTCTCAAAGGGTATTTTTTTTTTCTGAAGAACCAAATTTGCTCAGTTAGAGAAAAGGAGCTTACATATGCTTTGATTATGAGTGAGTGGATTGTGGGTAATAAATTATGTGGAGAATGGTGTTTGTGGTATTAAGCAAACCTATGTTTGAGACTCAGTGTGGAGTTGCATGGAAATTTGATTATATTACAGCTGCACCATTTGTTAGCCAGAAAGACTCAAAAATGATCATTACATTGAAATTTTGCCTTTCAAGAAGAGCCACTTCACTATCTTTAATGTTTAACTAATAAGTAGATTCACTTCTAACTTATCTAAAAATATAGACCTTGTTCCGAACACAAAAGTTGTAAATTAGGAGCAATTTCCTTTTCCACACGTGAGAGAGATGTAATCCACACCATAAAAACGAATCACAGCATGATCTTGAGTATGGAGCCACTACCTACCACATCATAGTCATGTTAACTAATCTAATTTGTATCTCATTCTATTTAGTGTTAGGAATTTACATGTCATCAATCACTTGCTTCCTGTTGGGCTGAAAAAGCCGGGGGACTGCCAGTTATGTCATATGGCAGCTGAAGTGAATGTGTTGACAGCTGAAATCAGGAAGCACCAAAATGTTTGAAGAGGTTTTGGAAGAGCTAACCTGCTTTTGAGTCTCCGGGTCTCAGTCTGGGTTAAATGTGAGGGGGGGAGATTGCCTTATTAGCCTTTCCTCGCAGTGAGGCTGATCGATAACTGTGCAGGACAACCCATTCCTTAACCTGAGCTGATTTTAATACCTTATTTAGTGGCAATCTTTCCTCTTCTTCCTCAGAGTTTATGCTTCCTCTCTTTCTCTCTGTCTTTCAGCTGTACAGCTCCATGGACTTTGGAAGAAAATGGCAGCTCATGCATGAGCGGGTCACGCCAAACAGGTTTTACTGGTGAGTTATGCCCTCAGGCTTTGCTTGCTTTGGACAGGTCATGCAGGTGAGAAGGGCACTTAACTTGAAGGTATTAGTTGTTTTACCTGAACATTAAGTATACCCTCAGTTTTGGTCATCATCAACGTTATTTACTCAGTCCATAGTACATATCTTGCAGTGCTATAGTCTCCATGTTCATATTTCTTTCCTGATAACAGTGGTGTCTTGTACGGACGAGTACAAGTCTTTCAATAATTGCAAAATTCCTGCTTCTTTGTTATATACCTACTTACAGCAACACAGAAAAACTGCCCAGTGCTTCAGTGACAAAGCTATGATCATTAGACCTCCTATTTTTCAACCCTTTTGAGAGCTACTTTAGCCTACAACACAGTCTTTGTGCAGAGCCAGCCACTCTGACCAGTCTCCTTATGCAACCATTGGGAGAAAAGATGATTCAGACTCTGCTTTGAATCACTCTCTGAGGAGCCAGTTTCGTTCTACTGACTGGTGAGAGCCCAGGATCTGCAAACAGTTTGCTAAAAATATGCTTTGTGACTATCTTAATTTCTGCTTCCCAAGGGTCAGCATCCAAAATTGGGAGAGTGTCTTAAAAGCAGATGATTAAACAAATTTAGTTCCTGTCTTTAGGCTCCTCCATTTCAGATGCCGCTTCTCCACCATGTGAAGGCCCAAGAATTGACATTAGAGAGAAAGAGAAAACCCAGCAATATTCTTCTGTAGTTGAATCTAGTATTTGGGGCTTGAATCAGATTCTTCATGCTGTACTTACTACACACCAGATGATGGTGTGTGGGTGAATGTGTGGATTTTGGACAGTATAAGAAGGCTTTTGAACTTCTGGGAAAGGAATTTGTAAGGGTCCTAAGTCACACAGATCTGCAAAACATGTCAAAGATCTAGAACCTTGTCTCACTGTGTTACTGTTTCACATTTCCACAGTGAAGGAAAGGAGGTTATGTTCTCCTGGTTCTGGTGGCAGGTGGTTGATCGACCTAACTATCCAAAATCCTTTGATTTCACTATTCATGCTAGTTGCACATGACAGAGGTGAGTGTAGATCTTCTCCAGGTGTATCGCTCTGTGGAGCAGAATAGCTGGCCCTATGGGATAATTGTACCCTGCCCTTCAAATAGGACAGTTGAGCTTAGGGGAGAGACTTTCTTGGAGTATAAAGTGCAAGGGCTGAGATGACTTGGGAACAAAGTGGAATGCCCTTCTAAAGGAGAGGCTGTGTTGTTGTGGTTTGTTTTCTGCTTTCATATAATAATGGTTAATGGAAATTGCCTGTTTGTCTCTGTCTATTTGACACCCAAACTTGTATATTGGTTTCCACAATCTACCTGATTTTTCATACAGTCTTTTGGCTGCATATTTTGAATGCTGGTTTTTAACACTGTGTTATATAAAACCTCTCTTTCAAGTGTCTCTTTCTTATAGAAAGTGTAGAAGTCTTCTCTAGTTAAAACTCATATGGCATAGACCTAGAAATCTTTATTCCACTCAGAAATAGTAGAACTCCGTTAACAATAAACTTTCCAAGAGAGTGAATTAGGTTTTTCCCAGAGTGAGAGAGATTTGAACCAATTCGTAGTGCAGGGGTCAGAGGTGTTGAGATTTTGGAACATAACTACTCCTCTTTGCTGCCTGATTCTTTCTTTTTTCCTTTCTTTTTAAAGCTGCAAACTGTGATGGCTTAGAAGCTCTAGCTTGTAAGATGTGTACAGAAAAAGAAATGCAAGGAGAACACTTTAGCCTCAGGAATTTGGTGATTTCTTTTTATTAGGCTATGAAAGAGGGAGGAAGTGGGTATAGCTGTAAGTTTCAGAGCAATATGAGCCACTACCCTGTGGAGTTCATCAGTCTATCAAATACTACATTATCAAACCTCTTAATTCAAACTTCCAGGAAAAGTGAAATAATAATGATAGGGAGATGCCAAAATCAGAGGTAAACTGCTCATTTGTGCTGCTCTGCATCGTTTATTAGTAGAGGCTCAGGTAAGCATCCTTCATCAAATGGGACAGTCTTCATCTGATTTGAATGCAGCTGGCTTTATCTGGGGCAGCCTTTGTCAAATGTTTTTGCCTTCAAAGCCTGACTTTCATCTCTCAGGCTGCCATGAATGGGCTTGTGAAGACTATAATCTTTACCTGGTTCATGGGATCAGTCAACCTGACAGGGAGAGGTCTTATTTTTCTCTCTGAGACATTTCCAAATTATACCTTCCCTGAGAGAGCTCAGATGTACAGACTTTAAGGCCAAGAGAAAATTATGATTGCATCAGAACTCATGAAGCTGGGACGTGAATTTCCACTCAGCAGAGGAAGCAAGACCTCTCTGTTAGTCATGGATACAGAAGTCACTTGGTGCATTTTGCTGTAGGTCTAGCAGGCAGCATCTGTGATGGCTCCCCACTGGTCAAAACCAAAGTCCTAAGCTCCAGTCCTGATCTGTGGCTTTGTATCCTGGCTCTTGTCTTCAGCTTCTTTCCTTAGTCCTGGATGTTGGTGCTAATCACTGTGTTGTAGTTTTGTGTTATCATGCCATATGGATGTCACAAGTCCCGCAGTTTATGGGACAATTCTCATCAGTTCCTGAGACCAGCTCAAAGTTTGTGCGTGAGCTGAGACTCACCTCTGGGCCACTCATAGTTATAAAAACTAGGATTTGAGATCTCTACTTCTGTAGTAGTGATTTAATTCGTTAGCTACACCCACTGATGGCAGTGGCAGAGCTTGAACAGAATGTGTTACTTGATGTGAGTACAGGCATTCAAATTTGGCTCCCACGTGCCTTGGCCTCCGAGATTTTAATAACTTAGGATCCTGTAAGGCTGGAAATAGGATCTTACGCTAATGTGATACAGAAATTCCCAGAAACTCATCACTCATCACATCTGAAATTACTCAAAATAACTGGAACCAGGATGTGTGCAAAGTTTGTTAAAGACCTACTCAACGTTCTTTTCTTTTAAAACACATTTCTGCAAATCCCTCTGGGCCCTGTTCATTTTCTCTCACTGTAACTTAGACACCTGTGCTGTCATGTGGAGGGATCTAAAAAATACAGTCCATATTTTGTACTGTAGAAATGTTGGGGAAGTTTCCTCGTCTGTAAAACACATGGTGTTCTGTGCCAACTAAATACTGTCTCTGTTCAGATAAGAACTCAAAGGACTTGGTTTGTTCTTAAGTTGCTTTATGGCCTCTGCCTTTTCCTGTGGTGGGACAAAGGACTAAACAGGTGGGCAGGACAGTTTGCTTAATGGGGGATTCACCAAACCTTGTTCAGCACTTCGCTGGATCACAGATTTAACGTGTCATCTTCACAGAATCACAGAATCACAGA